>NC_139643.1:21761840-21766840 GCF_964638095.1 Poromitra crassiceps | reverse complement strand
CTGCTGCTCAGGTGGGGAGGTGAAGTTACTCTTAAAGGAACACGACAACATTTTGGAAGATTCACATATTTGCTCCTAATAATAAGACGAGAAGATAGATGCTTTCTCTTCCCTGTGCGTGCAGCAGAAAGTAGCGAGGCGTCCCTCCTGCTACAGTGGTAGTGAACGGTACAGCAGCCTATCCCCTGTCTTTTTTTTTAATTTTATGTATCGGAAAACATGCAAACTCCACACAGAAAGGCCCTTTTGACGGGGTCGGAGGACATGCGGATGGGCACGAATTCCTTCAGCGTTCACATCGTCCCAGGTGGGAATCGAACCCTCGACCTTCGAGCTGTGAGGCGATAGTGCTTACCACTGCACCACCATACCTCCCTGCCTATCCCCTGTCTTAAGCCTAATTTATACTTGGTCTGTCGACACTTTTGAAACCGTCGCCGACAGAAATGAGGACTTGAGTCGACACTTTCAAGTGTTGACGAGAAGTGTCTCCTACCTAGTGAAATGTCTAATGTCGCTGACTACATCACATAGTGTCGTGCATCATACATGTGTGATTGGCTAGATAGAAGCCACTCGCGCTTAACTTCTTTGTTTTGGTTTTCACTGCATGGAAATCGATTGAAATTAATATAAAAATGTGTCCCCGCTATTTTTATGGGCCTGTCCTGGATGTATGTCTTTGTGAACATCACAAAGAACACTGTGACCAACTTGCCAGAGAGAGAGGAGGTCAGTTGTGTGTCATTATGCTGCAGGTGAACGTTACATCAGGTTGCAGGGACAGTGCTGTTTATGTCCAACATGGTTATTAACCATAAATGCAACATCATGGGGCAACAGTTTATTTTTCGTAATGTGTAGCAACACTTTCCAATAAGTATAAATTAGGCTTTATGGTTAGGCACAGGCCCTAACCCTCCTCCCCCGAGCCTTTCCCTAGAGACCCTAACCCAGTGATACTCAACTTGCAACCCATGATAGGGTGCAGAGTGCCCCCCCGACCATTTTCTAATAATTTCATGTTAGTTTTCATTGTGAATTATAATCTATTTCACAATAAAAACTAACGTGAAATAAAGTTTGACTGAGCTCCAGCTAAATTGTGAAAAAAATACAGCCGTCTGCTCACCACCTGCAGGCACTTATGTATGTACTTAACTAACTTAACCTAACTAACTATCCGGTGTGCACAACATTGTCAGACTAAACTCTGGCTCACCCCCCAAAAACCTACAATACAGAAAAATGTATATTGTTTGTTTAACTGGCCCCTGTGTGGCCCGTGATGGAATTGCAAAAAAATATATATATATTTTTTTACAGTGCACCTGAACGCAAAATGCAAGATACCCGCTGAATAAGTGTTCAAATGTTCATGTCATTCTGGCCAATACTCCTGCCCAATACTTATAGCATTTCAGTCTGGAATATGGAATATCTTTCAATAATCTATGATTTAGCTGCTAAATTGTCAAATACCGCCGTCTGCTCGCTACCCAGGCACTTATGTATGTACTTAACCTAACTAACTATCTGGTGTGCGCAACATTGTCAGACTAAACTCCGGCTGACACCCCAAAAACCTACAATCCGCTACAGAAACATTTATATTGTTTGTTTATTAACTGGCCCCTGGCCTTCTATCATTTCACGAAAGTGGCCCCCGGGCAAAGCAAGTTGAGTATCCCTGCCCTAACCCATAACCAGGGAGAGAGTTCCCCTTGGAAGACTAGCTCCAGCTCCCCAGCATAACTTGCCCTTTGCCTCATCCAGACCAGGTGTGTCCGTGTTCGTTCCATAATAACACCCGAGGTGCAACTGGAGGGAGGGAGGAGGAGGTGGGGAAGGAGGGAGGAGGAGGAGGTTAGGAAGGAGGTGAGGAAGGAGGGAGGAGGAGGTTGGGAAGGAGGGAGGAGGAGGTGGGGAAGGAGGTGAGGAAGGAGGAGGGAGGGAGGTGAGGAAGGAGGGAGGAGGAGGTGGGGAAGGAGGTGAGGAAGGAGGAAGGAGGAGGTTAGGAAGGAGGGAGGAGGAGGTTAGGAAGCAGGGAGAAGGAGGTTAGGAAGGAGGGAGGAGGAAGTGAGGAAGAAGGAAGTAGGAGGTTAGGAAGGAGGGAGGAGGTTAGGAAGGAGGTGAGGAAGGAGGGACGAGGAGGTTAGGAAGGAGGTGACCGTGCGGCTGACCTCACGGAGCCGTATTTTTTTATTAGGCCAATTAGCTAATGATGTGATGTCATCAGTGATGATGTCATCAACGATGATGTCAAAGGTGATGTCATAAGGGCGCGCGCACACACACACACACACACAAGGAGGTATTGTGACAAGATCAGTGATGTCACACACAAGGAGGCATTGTGACAAGACTGATCAGTGATGTCAAAGGGGGGCACACACACACACACACACACACACACACACACACTGATGATGGCATCAGTGATATCATAATGGGGCACACACACAAACACACAAGGAGGCATTGTGACATCACTGATGCAATAACATTTAGTGAGCAATACACGCGCGCACGTGCCAACAGGGCAGGCGAGGCCGAGCTACGGGCGAGGCTGCGCAGCGGCCTAGTTAAACAAAAAACCAAAGCCATAAGCATAAAAGTAGGGGAGGCGGAGACATTTGAGAGCGACACACAGGAGTGGAGGGATTTCCCTTCACTCTGACTCAAATGGAGCCAATGGCAGAGCTTATCCCCACAGCCTGCTTCCACTGAGTCACACTACAGACTGACTGAGCCAACAGCTCCTCAAGTCAACTCATTTGTATAGCTCTAATTCACAAGCATGTCTCAGAGGGCTTTACAGAGATGATGTCTAGCTAAAGGCCCTGGGCCTGGATACATAAAGGGCCTTCCCCCTCACAGTGCACATGCACACAATTAAGGCCAGAATAATAAAAGACTCTGGGCCAGGTTGATCCATATATCACATCAGGCGAGTGCCCAGGGGCACCAGTTCATTTGTCTTGTTGGGGGGGCACCACACATTCAAATTCAATTATTTATAAGCTTGGTCATATTTTCTTTATTTATTAGGCCTATACTCCGCAGCCAAAATTAATCTTCAATACTAAAAGAATATATGCATAATGAGAAAGAATCATGATTGGTGTGTAGGTGCCCCCTCCCCCCTCCATCACATTTGAATGTATCCAGTTCAAGCATTTTGTGTGATGAGAGAAAACATGGTCACCAGAGGAACTGCAAAGAAAAGTAGGCTGAAAACTACTTCCCCAAGTGTGCTCACCACAGTCAGGCTTTTCTTAACCCTGTCTGGTAACTGTGGGTGAGAGATCTAAACAATTTAAAGATCTTCTCACCCTGTCACTAACTGTAGACTAAGGGGTGAGAGACAGTTTTCACAACTTAAAAGAGTGAAGAACGAACTGGTTGAGTTGATGCTTCTTGAAAGGTTTTCTCTTTGAACTGGACGTGCTGTTTGTGATGCTTATAACAACCCTGTGTGTGCATTGCAATATATTCAGTGAGCTGCACTATCTGGTACTGGTATCTGAACTGCTATCCCAGTTCCAGTACCTCGAAGTCACTTTGGACTCAAACCTATCTTTCAGAAAACACATTAAAAAGGTAAAAAGCACAATTAATTTCAATGTATTTCATTTTAAACATATCCGGCCCTTCTTAACAGTTGACCGTGCAAAGTCATGTCTTCATTGTATGGTTTTTTCCCACATTGAATATTGCTTCAGTAACTGGTCGTTTGCAGGTGCCACAGTCATAAAACCCATTGAACAGCTGTTTAATAGAGCCATCAAGGTATTTGCTAGAAAACCACGATCATACCATCACTGTAACATTCTGGATCATACCATCACTGGAATCACTGGGGGCAGCTTTAGCTCAGGAGGTAGAGCGGGTCGGCCAATGACGCAAGGGTTGGCGGTTCGATCCCCGCTCCCTCCCAGCTGCTGTCGTTGTGTCCTTGGGCAAGACACTTAACCCTCCTTGCTCCCAATGGTGTGTAGGCACCCTGCGTGGCAGCCTGCCGCCATCGGTGTATGAATGGGTGAATGTAGACTACCTACTGATTGTAAAGTGCTTTGGATAAAAGCGCTATATAAATGCAGGCCATTTACCATTCTGTAACATCCTGGATCATACCATCACTGTAACATTCTGGATCATACCATCACATTCTGGATCATACCATCACTGTAACATTCTAGATCATATCACTGTAACATTCTGGATCATACCATCACTGTAACATTAACATTCTAGATCATACCATCACTGTAACATTCTGGATCATACCATCACTGTAACATTAACATTCTGGATCATACCATCACTGTAACATTCTGGATCATACCATCACTGTAACATTCTGGATCATACCATCACTGTAACATTCTGGATCATACCATCACTGTAACATTCTAGATCATACCATCACTCTAACATTCTGGATCATACCATCACTGTAACATTCTAGATCATACCATCACTGTAACATTGTGGAACAACTTCACTTCTTAAGCTTTGAGAATGTCAAGATCTTTGAGAGTGCTTGTTTTATCTGCAAATACCTACATGGTCTAGCCCCCCCTCCTGTTCAGGAATTCATCCACAAGAAAATAATCACTGGATTTGGCACCAGGTCAAACACCAGAGGTGACTGTGAGCTCCATCATAGACTGACCACGTTTGGCCAAAACGTCCTGTCTATAAAAGGCAGTCAAACGTGGAACAGTCTCCCAGTTTCCTTGAGGGAAAGCCCCACGCTGGCCACTTTTAGAAATAAATTAAAACAATGGTTGAAAGCCAACCAGACATGTAATCACTTATAGTATGTTTTCTGTCCTTTTTGTATTTTCGAGTGTACCTTACTATCTATGTTTCTTTTTGTGTGTGTTCTATTAATGATGTATGTAGCTCTTCCTGTTTGATATTCCTCTGTTTTGATGTTTGAGGACTGCAGATGGAATCTAGCCTCGTGCTAAATCCACCACTTTTGACACTTT
>NC_139643.1:21716840-21756840 GCF_964638095.1 Poromitra crassiceps | reverse complement strand
AAGTTTTTTTTTTTTAATCAAAATGTACATTATCAGCTTTATTTTAGCATTGAAAAGTAGCGTGAGACCCATTCCTGGCTGTTCATTGGCTAATGAGTCACGCATTTTGGTCCTCCGCTGACGCCACTCTCAAGAGGACACTAGGCCACACTATTGACGTAATTTGCATGAACAGAATCAGAATCAGCTTTATTGTAGTATGTATGTATGTAGACTTACAGGGAATTTGACTCCGGTATAAGTTGCTCTTAATGTACTTTGAAAGGAGAAGAAAAGGTATGCATGCAAGCTAAAATGAACAAACAAGGACTCAAAGGTACGGTTAACTGCTATTTAGATTATATACAATAAGTGTTATGTAGAATGTAAACTATAAGCAGGAGTAAGATAAAGAAATAATTCTATAATGTACAAATCATTGTATAGCTGACTGCAAAGACAGTACAAGTAGGGTTTGTTTGCTGTCTAAAGGGTGTTACTGCATGTACGCCATTTTGACACCTAGCAAAACCTCACTTTTGACACTGACCAAGCCTTGTGGGTAGACTGGAGGATCCTAACAGCACTTAGGTCAGCTCAAAATACATGCTGACATAAGTAATCCTAGCATTGCAACATGATAACATAATTTCTACTATCCTATGTTCGAATTCATATTTTAGGTCAATATTAGATGAATATAAATATGTTAATATTTCCATTAAATACTTGGGCCTAGATTCAAATGTTATTTTATAATGTTAGCAGTGTGAACTGGTCAAAATGAGCTCTGATAGTAAGAGTTTTACAGTGCAGTTCTTTGAATGTGTCCCAGCCAGGACACATCAATAAGTCATGTGTCCTGGGACACATGCTCCAGCTGCTCTTTAGGTCACATGGCACTTCATTCTATTTGTCCAAAGGGTCAGTGAACTCATTGTATAACATACTGCAAAGGGTGTAATTGCACGTACGCCCTTTTGACACCTAGCAAAACCCCCAAGCCTTGTGGGTAGAGGATTCAAACAGTACTTAGCTCAGCTCAAAATACATGCTGACATAAGTCATGCTAGCATGGCAGCATCATCACATCATTTCTACTATCCTACAGTATATTCTAATAACAAGAGTCTCAGCTTTCCACTCATACCCAATTTATGCAATTCCAAAATGGTTTAGGGACCCCAGTATGCAAAAAAATATTCAAATAGAATAGGTGGGGAAATAATTATACTCCATGCAAAAAAACAAAAACCAAAATCATGTTTTTTGCAAAACTACATGGGATTAGCAGAAAATGGGCATGTATGTAAAGGGGATATACTCATGGGTACCACTACAACCCATTCTCATTCAGATATGTTGAGGTGAGAGGTCAAGGGACCCTTTTGAAAATGGACATGCCACTTTTTCCCTGACCAAAATCTAACCTAAATTTAGAGCATTATTTGAAGGGGGCATTTTTTAGTCCCCTTCAAGTTAACATGACATGGCACCAATACATGTCTTAGGTCTTCTAGTTTCATATGATAGCAGACACCAATACATGTCTTAGGTCTTCTAGTTTCATATGATAGCAGGCACCAATACATGTCTTAGGTCTTCTAGTTTCATATGATAGCAGGCACCAATACATGTCTTAGGTCTTCTAGTTTCATATGATAGCAGACACCAATACATGTCTTAGGTCTTCTAGTTTCATATGATAGCAGGCACCAATACATGTCTTAGGTCTTCTAGTTTCATATGATAGCAGGCACCAATACATGTCTTAGGTCTTCTAGTTTCATATGATAGCAGGCACCAATACATGTCTTAGGTCTTCTAGTTTCATATGATAGCAGGCACCAATATATGTCTTAGGTCTTCTAGTTTCATATGATAGCAGGCACCAATACATGTCTTAGGTCTTCTAGTTTCATATGATAGCAGGCACCAATACATGGCTTAGGTCTTCTAGTTTCATATGATAGCAGACACCAATACATGTCTTAGGTCTTCTAGTTTCATATGATAGCAGGCACCAATACATGTCTTAGGTCTTCTAGTTTCATATGATAGCAGGCACCAATACATGTCTTAGGTCTTCTAGTTTCATATGATAGCAGGCACCAATACATGTCTTAGGTCTTCTAGTTTCATATGATAGCAGGCACCAATACATGTCTTAGGTCTTCTAGTTTCATATGATAGCAGGCACCAATACATGTCTTAGGTCTTCTAGTTTCATATGATAGCAGACACCAATACATGTCTTAGGTCTTCTAGTTTCATATGATAGCAGACACCAATACATGTCTTAGGTCTTCTAGTTTCATATGATAGCAGGCACCAATACATGTCTTAGGTCTTCTAGTTTCATATGATAGCAGGCACCAATACATGTCTTAGGTCTTCTAGTTTCATATGATAGCAGGCACCAATACATGTCTTAGGTCTTCTAGTTTCATATGATAGCAGGCACCAATACATGTCTTAGGTCTTCTAGTTTCATATGATAGCAGGCACCAATACATGTCTTAGGTCTTCTAGTTTCATATGATAGCAGACACCAATACATGTCTTAGGTCTTCTAGTTTCATATGATAGCAGGCACCAATACATGTCTTAGGTCTTCTAGTTTCATATGATAGCAGACACCAATACATGTCTTAGGTCTTCTAGTTTCATATGATAGCAGACACCAATACATGTCTTAGGTCTTCTAGTTTCATATGATAGCAGACACCAATACATGTCTTAGGTATTCTAGTTTCATATGATAGCAGACACCAATACATGTCTTAGGTCTTCTAGTTTCATATGATAGCAGACACCAATACATGTCTTAGGTCTTCTAGTTTCATATGATAGCAGACACCAATACATGTCTTAGGTCTTCTAGTTTCATATGATAGCAGGCACCAATACATGTCTTAGGTCTTCTAGTTTCATATGATAGCAGGCACCAATACATGTCTTAGGTCTTCTAGTTTAATATGATAGCAGACACCAATACATGTCTTAGGTCTTCTAGTTTAATATGATAGCAGACACCAATACATGTCTTAAGATAAGATAAGATAAGATAAGATAATCCTTCATTCGTCCCACAAGGGGAAATTTCAGTGCTACAGCAGCAAGTGGACAGGGTTAAAAAAAAGAGACAGCAACATAATAGCACGTATGCTCAACAATAGTAAAAAACTGAATATAGCAATTACACAACTAAGAATTGCATTAAAAGCACAGAAATTACATTAAAGTGCTAGATAAAAGTGCATTTAGCAGCCATTTAGCAGCAATTTAAAAACGATTGTTCACTCAAGAGTGTACAGAATTAAAAAGTCTGACAGCCGCTGGGAGGAAAGAACTCCGAAAACGCTCCCTCACACACTTTGGATGAACTAGTCTGTTGGTGGTGAGGGAGCTCTCCAGGGCTGTCACAGTGTCGTGCAGAGGATGGGAGTTGTTCTCCATCAGAGAGGCCAGCTTTGCTCTCATCCGCTGCACACCCACCACCTCCACTGAGTCCAGGCGGCAGCCTAGGACAGAGCTGGCCTTTCGGATTAGCTTATCCAGCCTCTTCCTATCCGTGGCTGAGATGCTGCTGCCCCAACAGGCCACACCGTAGAAGAGGGCAGAGGCCACCACTGTGTCATAGAAAGACCTCAGCAGTGCCCCCTGCCCAAATGACCTCAGCCTCCTCAGTAGGTACAGCCTACTCTGTCCTTTCTTATAAAGTGCCATAGTATTGTCTGACCAGTCCAGTTTATTGTTCAGGTGAACACCCAGGTACTTGTAGGATGTTACCCTCTCAATGTCTTTTCCCTGGATGTTCACCAGAGTTGGGGGTGGGGGACCACGCCTGCGGAAATCCACCACCAGCTCCTTGGTCTTCCCGGCGTTGAGCTGGAGGTGGTTCCGCAGACACCAGTCCACAAAGTCCTGTATCAGTCCTCTGTACTCTGCGTCGTCGTCTCCAGTGATGAGACCGACGGTCGCAGAGTCGTCAGAGAACTTCTGCAGGTGACAGGAGGGGGTGATGTGTGTGAAGTCTGCAGTGTATGCAGTGAAAAAGAACGGGGCCAGGACCGTTCCCTGCGGGGCCCCTGTACTGCAGACCACCGTGTCTGACACACAGTCCCGTGCCCTCACATATTGTGGTCGGTTTGTGAGGTAGTCCAGCGTCCATGCTGACAGGAGAGGATCCACACCCATGGTTTCCAGCTTGTTCCTCAGAAGCGCAGGCTGTATGGTGTTAAATGCGCTGGAAAAATCAAAAAACATAATCCTGACACTGTTGCCAGGCTTTTCCAGGTCTTCTAGTTTCATATGATAGCAGGCACCAATACATGTCTTAGGTCTTCTAGTTTCATAATGATAGCAGGCACCAATACATGTCTTAGGTCTTCTAGTTTCATATGATAGCAGGCACCAATACATGTCTTAGGTCTTCTAGTTTCATATGATAGCAGGCACCAATACATGTCTTACGTCTTCTAGTTTAATATGATAGCAGGCACCGATACATGTCTTAGGTCTTCTAGTTTAATATGATAGCAGACACCAATACATGTCTTAGGTCTTCTAGTTTCATATGATAGCAGACACCAATACAGGTCTTAGGTCTTCTAGTTTCATATGATAGCAGGCACCAATACATGTCTTAGGTCTTCTAGTTTCATATGATAGCAGACACCAATACATGTCTTACGTCTTCTAGTTTAATATGATAGCAGGCACCAATACGTCTTAGGTCTTCTAGTTTAATATGATAGCAGGCACCAATACATGTCTTAGGTATTCTAGTTTCATATGATAGCAGGCACCAATACATGTCTTAGGTCTTCTAGTTTCATATGATAGCAGGCACCAATACATGTCTTAGGTCTTCTAGTTTCATATGATAGCAGACACCAATACATGTCTTAGGTGTTCTAGTTTCATATGATAGCAGCCACCAATACATTGAAGTTTATTGAAGTTTATTGAAAATTTCTGGTACAGGACTATAGTCCTCTACACCAGACTCACACTCAGTACAAAAATAAAAAGAAGTCACGTTGTAATATACATTTAAAAAACAATACAACACAACAACATATAACATACATTAAAACAAAGTACCAGAGCCAAATACGTGGTCTCATAATAGAATCAACAGCCTGCCCTATAGTTATACAAGAAATCCTTTGTTAACCAATGTTTATCTAATCTGTTTTTGAACGTGTTAACTGAAGGGGCCTGCACCACCTCGTCTGGAAGTTCATTCCATTCTCTTACAGCACGAACTGTAAAAAAGTTTTTCCTCCTTTCAGAGCGACAGTTTGTTGGAAATAGCTTCAGGGAATTCCCTCTTAACACATATTTATTTTTCCAAAAATGGATAATAGGCTCGGCTGTGAAATCATATATTTTATGAACAAGTTTGTATACCTCGATCATGTCGCCTCTATGTCTCCTGTATACTAGAGTTGGTAATTGTAAGTATCTTAACCTCTCTTCGTATGATTTCTCATCCAGCCCTGGAATCAATTTGGTTGCTCTTCGCTGTACCTTCTCGATTTTTTCTATGTATTTCACTTTATAAGGAGACCACACAGAACTTGCATATTCCAGCTGAGATCTCACCAAAGATTTATACAGGGGTAAAAATAAATCCTTACTTAAATGCAAAAAGGTTCTTTTAATGATCGCCAACATAGAGTTAGCTTTTTTTATTTTCTCCAATATATGTGTTTGAAATTCAAGTGAGCTGTCAACTACAACTCCTATATCCCTCTCCTCCTCCACTTGTTGGATCCCCAGATCCCCAACAGTGTAGTTTGAAACCTCTGCACTTGATTTCCCAATATGTAACTGTTTGCATTTGTCTGGATTCAATTTTAGTAACCAGGTGTCACACCATTTACTCATGCTGTGTAGATCTGCTTGAAGATGGTCTATATCTATATCTAATACATGTCTTAGGTCTTCTAGTTTCATATGATAGCAGGCACCAATACATGTCTTAGGTCTTCTAGTTTCATAATGATAGCAGGCACCAATACATGTCTTAGGTCTTCTAGTTTCATATGATAGCAGGCACCAATACATGTCTTAGGTCTTCTAGTTTCATATGATAGCAGGCACCAATACATGTCTTAGGTCTTCTAGTTTATGATAGCAGGCACCAATACATGTCTTAGGTCTTCTAGTTTCATATGATAGCAGGCACCAATACATGTCTTAGGTCTTCTAGTTTCATAATAGCAGACACCAATACATGTCTTAGGTCTTCTAGTTTAATATGATAGCAGGCACCAATACATGTCTTAGGTATTCTAGTTTCATATGATAGCAGGCACCAATACATGTCTTAGGTATTCTAGTTTCATATGATAGCAGGCACCAATACATGTCTTAGGTCTTCTAGTTTCATATGATAGCAGGCACCAATACATGTCTTAGGTCTTCTAGTTTCATATGATAGCAGGCACCAATACATGTCTTAGGTCTTCTAGTTTCATATGATAGCAGGCACCAATACATGTCTTAGGTCTTCTAGTTTCATATGATAGCAGGCACCAATACATGTCTTAGGTCTTCTAGTTTCATATGATAGCAGACACCAATACATGTCTTAGGTCTTCTAGTTTAATATGATAGCAGGCACCAATACATGTCTTAGGTCTTCTAGTTTCATATGATAGCAGGCACCAATACATGTCTTAGGTCTTCTAGTTTCATATGATAGCAGGCACCAATACATGTCTTAGGTCTTCTAGTTTCATATGATAACAGGCACCAATACATGTCTTAGGTCTTCTAGTTTCATATGATAGCAGGCACCAATACATGTATTAGGTCTATTAGTTTCATATGATAGCAGACACCAATACATGTCTTAGGTCTTCTAGTTTAATATGATAGCAGGCACCAATACATGTCTTAGGTCTTCTAGTTTCATATGATAGCAGGCACCAATACATGTCTTAGGTCTTCTAGTTTCATATGATAGCAGACACCAATACATGTCTTAGGTCTTCTAGTTTCATATGATAGCAGGCACCAATACATGTCTTATGTCTTCTAGTTTCATATGATAGCAGGCACCAATACATGTCTTAGGTCTTCTAGTTTCATATGATAGCAGGCACCAATACATGTCTTAGGTCTTCTAGTTTCATATGATAGCAGGCACCAATACGTCTTAGGTCTTCTAGTTTCATATGATAGCAGGCACCAATACATGTATTAGGTCTTCTAGTTTCATATGATAGCAGACACCAATACATGTCTTAGGTCTTCTAGTTTCATATGATAGCAGGCACCAATACATGTCTTAGGTCTTCTAGTTTCATATGATACCAGGCACCAATACATGTCTTAGGTCTTCTAGTTTCATATGATAGCAGGCACCAATACATGTCTTAGGTCTTCTAGTTTCATATGATAGCAGGCACCAATACATGTCTTAGGTCTTCTAGTTTCATATGTTAGCAGGCACCAATACGTCTTAGGTCTTCTAGTTTCATATGATAGCAGGCACCAATACATGTCTTAGGTCTTCTAGTTTCATATGATAGCAGGCACCAATACATGTATTAGGTCTTCTAGTTTCATATGATAGCAGACACCAATACATGTCTTAGGTCTTCTAGTTTAATATGATAGCAGGCACCAATACATGTCTTGGGTCTTCTAGTTTCATATGATAGCAGGCACCAATATATGTCTTAGGTCTTCTAGTTTCATATGATAGCAGGCACCAATACATGTCTTAGGTCTTCTAGTTTCATATGATAGCAGACACCAATACATGTCTTAGGTCTTCTAGTTTCATATGATAGCAGACACCAATACATGTCTTAGGTCTTCTAGTTTCATATGATAGCAGGCACCAATACATGTATTAGGTCTTCTAGTTTCATATGATAGCAGGCACCAATACATGTCTTAGGTCTTCTAGTTTCATATGATAGCAGGCACCAATACATGTCTTAGGTCTTCTAGTTTCATATGATACCAGGCACCAATACATGTCTTAGGTCTTCTAGTTTCATATGATAGCAGGCACCAATACATGTCTTAGGTCTTCTAGTTTCATATGATAGCAGACACCAATACATGTCTTAGGTCTTCTAGTTTCATATGATAGCAGACACCAATACATGTCTTAGGTCTTCTAGTTTCATATGATAGCAGGCACCAATACATGTCTTAGATCTTCTAGTTTCATATGATAGCAGGCACCAATACATGTCTTAGGTCTTCTAGTTTCATATGATAGCAGACACCAATACATGTCTTAGGTCTTCTAGTTTCATATGATAGCAGACACCAATACATGTCTTAGGTCTTCTAGTTTCATATGATAGCAGGCACCAATACATGTATTATGTCTTCTAGTTTCATATGATAGCAGGCACCAATACATGTCTTAGGTCTTCTAGTTTTATATGATACCAGGCACCAATACATGTCTTAGGTCTTCTAGTTTCATATGATACCAGGCACCAATACATGTCTTAGGTCTTCTAGTTTCATATGATAGCAGGCACCAATACATGTCTTAGGTCTTCTAGTTTCATATGATAGCAGGCACCAATACATGTCTTAGGTCTTCTAGTTTCATATGATAGCAGACACCAATACATGTCTTAGGTCTTCTAGTTTAAGGTCTTCTAGTTTCATATGATAGCAGGCACCAATACATGTCTTAGGTCTTCTAGTTTCATATGATAGCAGGCACCAATATATGTCTTAGGTCTTCTAGTTTCATATGATAGCAGGCACCAATACATGTCTTAGGTCTTCTAGTTTCATATGATAGCAGGCACCAATACATGTCTTAGGTCTTCTAGTTTCATATGATAGCAGGCACCAATACATGTCTTAGGTCTTCTAGTTTCATATGATAGCAGGCACCAATACATGTCTTAGGTCTTCTAGTTTCATATGATAGCAGGCACCAATACATGTCTTAGGTCTTCTAGTTTCATACATGTATGATAGCAGACACCAATACATGTCTTAGGTCTTCTAGTTTCATATGATAGCAGACACCAATACATGTCTTAGGTCTTCTAGTTTCATATGATAGCAGACACCAATACATGTCTTAGGTCTTCTAGTTTCATATGATAGCAGACACCAATACATGTCTTAGGTCTTCTAGTTTCATATGATAGCAGACACCAATACATGTCTTAGGTCTTCTAGTTTCATATGATAGCAGACACCAATACATGTCTTAGGTCTTCTAGTTTCATATGATAGCAGGCACCAATACATGTCTTAGGTCTTCTAGTTTCATATGATAGCAGGCACCAATACATGTCTTAGGTCTTCTAGTTTCATATGATAGCAGGCACCAATACATGTCTTAGGTCTTCTAGTTTCATATGATAGCAGGCACCAATACATGTCTTAGGTCTTCTAGTTTCATATGATAGCAGGCACCAATACATGTCTTAGGTCTTCTAGTTTCATATGATAGCAGACACCAATACATGTCTTAGGTCTTCTAGTTTCATATGATAGCAGACACCAATACATGTCTTAGGTCTTCTAGTTTCATATGATAGCAGACACCAATACATGTCTTAGGTCTTCTAGTTTCATATGATAGCAGACACCAATACATGTCTTAGGTCTTCTAGTTTCATATGATAGCAGACACCAATACATGTCTTAGGTCTTCTAGTTTCATATGATAGCAGGCACCAATACATGTCTTAGGTCTTCTAGTTTCATATGATAGCAGGCACCAATACATGTCTTAGGTCTTCTAGTTTCATATGATAGCAGACACCAATACATGTCTTAGGTCTTCTAGTTTCATATGATAGCAGGCACCAATACATGTCTTAGGTCTTCTAGTTTCATATGATAGCAGGCACCAATACATGTCTTAGGTCTTCTAGTTTCATATGATAGCAGGCACCAATACATGTCTTAGGTCTTCTAGTTTCATATGATAGCAGGCACCAATATATGTCTTAGGTCTTCTAGTTTCATATGATAGCAGGCACCAATACATGTCTTAGGTCTTCTAGTTTCATATGATAGCAGGCACCAATACATGTCTTAGGTCTTCTAGTTTCATATGATAGCAGACACCAATACATGTCTTAGGTCTTCTAGTTTCATATGATAGCAGGCACTAATACATGTCTTATGTCTTCTAGTTTCATATGATAGCAGGCACCAATACATGTCTTAGGTCTTCTAGTTTCATATGATAGCAGGCACCAATACATGTCTTAGGTCTTCTAGTTTCATATGATAGCAAGCACCAATACATGTCTTAGGTCTTCTAGTGTCATATGATAGCAGGCACCAATACATGTCTTAGGTCTTCTAGTTTCATATGATAGCAGGCACCAATACATGTCTTAGGTCTTCTAGTTTCATATGATAGCAGGCACCAATACATGTCTTAGGTCTTCTAGTTTCATATGATAGCAGGCACCAATATATGTCTTAGGTCTTCTAGTTTCATATGGTAGCAGGCACCAATACATGTCTTAGGTCTTCTAGTTTCATATGATAGCAGGACCCTCACTCTTTCTCTAAAAATGAGCCCAATATATAGCTTCTGAAAGACAGTAATGTCAGCCATTTAGGAGGTTTTAAAGTCTCGTGATTGGATGGGCCTAGGCAAGAAGTGGATGGGCCTAGGCCCAGCCAGGCCCACCCATAGCTGCGCCCCTGACACACACACACAACTTCTAACTCAAAACTCACAAATAAACAGATACATTTAAACAAATAAACACACACATTTATTGAGGGAATTTCATGGAACTATTTTGGTGAACATTATAGGCAATGTTTCCCTGCTCGCAAAAAAAAGAACAGAAAATAAAGTTGGTTCCTTGTTTTCTGCACACACACGGATCACAACAAGTCCTCAATAAAATATTTAAAATTATACTTATTCTAATAGATTGTTATAAAAAAGTAATCTTCCAGCTATCGTCTCCTCTGATAGACGTCTGTAAAGGTGTTGTACCTCGAGGAGCTCTCTGTGTGTCTCTCTCTTTACTTTGTCCTTTATTACAGATTAAATAGGAGTTAATGTGTGTGTGTGTGTGTGTGTGTGTATATGTATAAATATTTATATATACATATATGAAAAAGGGAGCTAGGACTCTCTCTCTCTCACACACACACACACACACACACACACACACACACACACACACACACACACACACACACACACACACACAGTCCAGTCCATGTCCAGTAGGATCCAATATGGAATTTAATAATAATAATAATTTAATAATTTAATAATTCTTTCTTGCAGCCAAGAAAAGTAAAAATGTACCAGCCCCCGACTTTTAGTGAAAGCACAATGAAATGTTTCATTGGGACTTTAAAAGATGGTGATTCGAAAATCTCTCCTAATGAAACAACCTGAAAACACATATAGGAACACATGTGTATAAAGAGCTAAAGTGAACGTCACTTCCCGCCTTTCTCTGGGCACCAGTGTCCGGAAAAATATAATGGTGGTGAACGGAGCGATACACTGCCTTTTTGATCCCGTTTGAATTGTGCCACGGGAATACACGCGTCATGTTTGTCAGTGTAAAAGAAAACTCTGCAAGTCAAGAAAGTCGCAGTTTGTGGTAAAACTGTGGCTATAAATCAGAAAGACTACGCACAACAACCAGTCGCATAAGTGATGTCTCTCCCGCCAGACCATTGTTGTTGATGGTGTGACGTATAATGTGCCACACGAGAGATGTAGTCGATTGACAAAACTAAACCTTATGTTTCAGTTTCAGGACAAACTGAGACTTTCTTCACATGCAGAGTTCTTTTAAATTGACTAAATGTAACGTGTACCCGGGCGTGGCACAATTCAAACAGCATCAAAACAAGTAACGTATCTCTTCGTCCAACACCATCATATTCCTTCAGACGCTGCTGCCCAGGGAAAGGCAGGAAGTGACGTTCACTTTGGCTGTCTATAATAGTGTGTGTGTGTGTGTGTGTGTGTGTGTGTGTGTGTGTGTGTGTGTGTGTGTGTGTGTGTGTGTGTGTGTGTGTGTGTGTGTGTGTGTGTGTGTGTGTGTGTGTTTCAGATGACGTCGTTAGTGCCTCTGGGAAGAATGGGCGAGCCTGCAGGTCAGTGGAGACAGGGGGACACATGGGGGCGGCGTTATGTTTGTTTACTTGTTGAGGGGAGTCAAGCATTCAAAATGACACAGATTGTCCCAAGGTGCTATCTATTCTTTCATACCTTCCTAACATTAGACCCCGGCATACGGTATATGATGCTATTAATTTCATCAGTGGGTGAGGGTGCGTTTTAGCATTTTTTTAGCAACGTTTTACTTGGTCAAACCAAACGGTTCAGACATATTTAGAATCGGGAGAGACCAACATTTCACTCTGACCAAAACTTAAAAAAAAAATAAAAAAAAAATAACGTTTTGGTCCGAGTGAAATGTTATGTGGTCTCTCTGGTTTCTAAATATATCTGAACCGTTTGGTTTGACGAAGTAAATCTATTTTTATAAGCATTTTACGAAATGTCTATGGGAAAATAAATGGCGTATGAAAATCTCTGGTACAGTGCTGAAGCAGGAAGTGACCTTCCACCTTGGCTCTCTATAGACTTGTATATGACGAGCTTGAAATAAAACAGTTTGAAAAACAAAAATAGGCTAAGCCCAGCACAGGCAAGGACACTTGCGACTATGTTGGCTGAACAAAAAAAGATACCCCGGTATACCTCAATACCTTCTACTGTTGACCGACATGTTGACTGTTGCCTCGTCTCCTTTCCTTGTCTCCTCCTCCCTTGTCCCCTGGCAGAGGTGGCTGATGTCTGTGCCTTCCTGGCTTCAGATGAGTCTCGCTACATCACAGGGGCCAGCATTGAAGTGACAGGTGCCGTATGCTTCACATCTCTAACTCCATTACTTTACATTCATAATGGATTATTGAGTATGGATCTGTGTATGAAGCACCCAGCAGCTAAACATTATTATTACAAATACATAGAAATATTTTAAACATCATACATTTTGAAGATATGCGCTGTAACAGAACTATAATTTCTGCTTATGTCAGGTGGACTTTTCATTGGTTGAGCCGGCGGTCCGTCACACCGATGCAGACCAATGGGAGGCCCGTTCCTGTTGTGCCTTCATCAGTTAATTGCTGAAGTGATTGTTCTTTTAATTAAGCTCATGATTGGTGCCGTTTGTGTTTTATAAATCTAGTTGTGAATATGTACAGTGTGAAGATACTGTTTGTACAAACAACACCACCTTTATATACGCAACAGGTAGAGAAAATGTATTCTTATACTATATGTAGGGTTCCTACGCACGTATGGAAAAGTATGGAATTTGATTCGACTATTCTTAGTGGAAGTTTGTGTGCCCAGGGATCAATGTGAAATGTGTGAAGGTTTGTATTCTACAGAGAATACATTCCACCCCTATTAGTTGCAGCCCTAGTCTAACCCAGCGGTGCCCAAACCTTTTTAGGATGAGAGCTACTTCTTTTCCCCTTGTCCCTCCCAAGTATATATTTAGTACGTTTTAACAGTATTATATTATCAATTTCCCATTATTTAAGGATGTTATCATGTTAAATACTGTAGATAGCTATACATAGTTTATGCATAAAAAAAAATACATCGTTTTTATAACATCGCAACCTGACCTTCCGTTTCCCAGAAAATGTCAACAATTCTCTGATTGGCTATAAATTGGCGTCGACCTCCCACTATCCCTCGTCCTATCTCTCACGTCCCTGACCACCTCCCTAGGTGGTTTCGGCCAAACAGATGCAATCCATCCTCAATGTGTCTTGGGGGCGTTTACACCTGTACTATCAAGTGGTCAAGCACTATCTGATTGCAATCTGATCACAGAAAACGCATGTTATTGCCAGGTGTAAATGGCCTCTTATCAAAAATGGATTGTCATGATACTTAAGGATGGGGAGGATCTGTAGTGAGACGAGGTGTTTAAATATTATGGGAGGAAAATAATTTCTGTCTCCGACACTGCTGCCAGGGTTCTTCTCCTCACTCTCACTCAGCATACATATAGAGACAGGAAAATGACGCTGGCGTGTGGAAATGAACGGAGCTTTTCCCCCGTGATGGGCGTGGCCTATTTCATGCAGTGTCTCTATGGAAGCAGGAAGTGTTGCCTCAGCTCTACCTCAAAATCTCTTTTCCCCTTCCTGCATTTGACTGTTTGCTGCCCTTCCTCGTCTCTCCTCTCCAGGAAAATGATGGATTCGGGTCAGCTGGACTTCTACCAGCACAGCACCCTGTGCACCAACACGTGTCGCAGCACCAAGTTCGACCTTCTCATCAACAACACGCGCTTCCCCCCCGACGGGCTGACCACACCCACCTCCTCTCAAGGTGACACACTGGTCCTCTCATGAAGACCCAGCCGCTTCCAATATGTTGGATATGATGCACTTTGTTAGATTCCTTTTATCATAAGATCGATCAATACTACACTCGCTTGTCTTCTAGGCCTTTAACTTCAATTCTTATGTGACATTTTGATCAGATTCCACAAAAATATGCATGCTTATTTTTAACAGCTAAACAAAAAATAAGAATACACCAAGTAGTTACTGTGGTTTGCCTTGATTTCTCTCCAGCCTTTTGCAGTTACTGTAAATACGACCCCCTATTTTCTCCAAAATACAACCTGTTAGAGATAAGATATTTGTCCACATAACAAAGGGTGTCTTTAAAGTCGAGCTGAAATGAAAAAATACTTTTTTTCTATTTTAGATCACATCCCTGGCTATTCAGTGCACCTGTTTAATAATGTATGCCAAAAAAATCAAATGTCTTTACTAGGGATGTTCGATATTGGCTTATTTACCGATATCCGATATCCGATAATGTCCAACTCTTAATTTCCGATACCGATATCAACCGATATCAACCGATACCGATATAAGCGGGCTTTTTTTCCACCAAAATTCCACGTAACAAGTTACATAATGTAGCTTAATGTAGCTGAAGAGTTTAATATATAATATGCATGTTGTGTTAAAGTTGTAAGTGTTAGAGAAGCGAGCTTGTGACCAGAAGGTCGTCGGTTCAATCCCCGGGACCGGCAGGATAAATCTGGGTGGGGAAAGTGAAAAGGCAGCGCTTGCCCCTCCCTCATTACCACCACTGAGGTGCCCTTGAGCAAGGCCCTTAACCCCAACCGCTCCAGTGGAGCTGCTCAGTGGCCAACAGATCAGACTGTGGTTATACTGGTCAGCTTCCAGGTATGAATGTGTGTGTGAATGTGAACAGGGCTCTCAGTGAGACTCCCCCTGTATTAAAAAAAAAAATATATATATATATATATATATATATATATATATATATATCGGCATGAAAACCGATACCGATATTTTCCGATATCAATTTTTTATGCTAATATCGGCCGATAATATCGGTAGGCCGATAATATCGGACATCCCTAGTCTTTACTTTTTCACATCAAAAGTTCATTTTTCAGGATTTCAGCTATGCTCAGTGGCGTATTGAGCCCAGAGTTGCTTACCTGTAGCCTAGTGTACTTTGACTAAACCTGCACTGCTTACTTCAACACCTGGGTATGATTGTTCATACTCTGAATTAAGGCCAGAGACTCCTTGTTAGAACACACAACTTTATGGACAAATGTGTAATTTCTCCCTTGTAATATGACACTCATGAATACGTTTCTAGTAGAAGTTGTGTCCCTGTTTTAAGCGTCATGGTGTCTGTCTCCTGTCTGAATTGCAGCCCAGGTGGTTCTTGGTAACGGTGCTCCAGTGGGAGACGACAGACAGGACGTTCTGACCGGGAAGGTGGACTGGAGCTTGAACACACTGGAGTCTACAGACAAGAAGGAAACTAGTGAGATCTCAGGTTAGAGACACCAGATCTCAGGTCAGAGAGAACAGATCTCAGGTCAGAGAGAACAGATCTCAGGCCAGAGAGAACACATCTCAGGTCAGAGAGAACAGATCTCAGGTCAGAGAGAACACATCTCAGGTCAGAGAACAGATCTCAGGTCAGAGAGAACAGATCTCAGGTCAGAGAGAACAGATCTCAGGTTAGAGAGACCAGATCTCAGGTCAGAGAGAACAGATCTCAGGTTAGAGAGACCAGATCTCAGGCCAGAGAGAACAGATCTCAGGCCAGAGAGAACAGATCTCAGGTCAGAGAGAACAGGTCTCAGGTCAGAGAGAACAGATCTCAGGCCAGAGAGAACAGATCTCAGGCCAGAGAGAACACATCTCAGGTCAGAGAGAACAGGTCTCAGGTCAGAGAGAACAGATCTCAGGTCAGATAGAACAGATCTCAGGTCAGAGAGAACAGATCTCAGGTCAGAGAGAACAGATCTCAGGTCAGATAGAACAGATCTCAGGTCAGAGAGAACAGATCTCAGGTCAGAGAGAACAGATCTCAGGTCAGAGAGAACAGGTCTCAGGTCAGAGAGAACAGGTCTCAGGTCAGATAGAACAGATCTCAGGTCAGAGAGAACAGATCTCAGGTCAGAGAGAACAGATCTCAGGTCAGAGAGAACACATCTCAGGTCAGAGAGAACAGATCTCAGGTCAGAGAGAACAGGGGCTGCAGATCTTTACACCATAAAGGCCAGCAGAGAGGCTGCAGTGGATTGTGACGTGACAGTTTTGCACAGTAGCTTGTGTTAGACTGATATATCAATATTGGTCGAAGCCTAATCATAACTCACTGCCTCTGGGTCCAAAATCATTAATTGGATCGATTTGCCCAAATATAGATTATGTTGATATTGTTGGGCACGTTGGTAGGTGGTGGAATCCGTCTTTCAGGTGAGAGAATAGGCATGGAGTGAAGCTTACTTGACCGGTGTAATACACTAGAGGCAGATTGAGGCAATTCTACAGTGAGTTATTTCATTTTATGATATTTCATAAAAACTGCGTTATCACACTATCACACATTCTCTGATAGCTGTCTGTATTATGGCTATTCATGTTAGACTGATATGTATTAGAGTTAGACTGATATATGGGGCTGATATTGCCTTTTTTATTAAAACTAGGAATCTTGCGCGCTCGATTCCTAGGCCATGGCTGCAATTATGGAAATCGCCCACTCATACTACATCATAGTTGCTCGAGTGACATCACTGATGACATCACAATTGCTCAAGTGACATCACTGATGACATCAACCGCCACGCACTTAGCCAATTTGAACTGGGAGAAGAAGTGGATGTGATGCAGTTTGGGTTTGTCTATGTGGCCACAGAGGAGACGCTGAACTTCTGGAAGGGCATCGCCGACGTGGGCCTGCTGGGTGAGGTGGTGACCAACATCAGCAGCGAGCTGCTGGAGCTGCTGAACGGGGTGCAGCACCGCAACGAGTCAAGTGCCATCCAGGATGCTGGTGTGTAACAACACTGATACACACACACACACACACACACACTGGCTGCTGCCATGCTGGTGTGTAACAACACTGACACACACACACACACACACACACACACACACACACACAGTGGCTGCTGCCATCCAGGATGCTGGTGTGTAACAACACTGATACACACACACACACAGTGGCTGCTGCCATGCTGGTGCGTAACAACACAGTCGTGTTTCCATTACCGTCAGAAATGCGCAAAATCTAAATATCGCAATAGAAATTGGGTAATGGAAACACGTAAATTTCGAAAAAGCTCCCAAATATCGCAAAACGTTTTTGCGCTCTCATGAGGTGGTTTTTCAGACGTGTCGATATAGCAGTTTATCGCAAAAGTGTAATGGAAACAGATTTTCCGCATTTGCACGTCATGTGACCCATCTTCTCCTTTGGAAAATGAAAGGAAATTAGGGAGAAAGGGTTTGATAAACCGTGGCAAAATCTTCGCAGCAAGTGGAAAACTTTGAAGCAACGCTACCTAGCAGAAAGACGTGTTGTGCAAAAGCGGAGCCGGAAAATAGATCATGTTTAATGGGAGAAATCGATCCATGCCTGTGTGCGCGCATTTGGCACAGCGGCGAGATGATCGGCGGGATGAAAAGCACACAGGTGCGGTGCTGTTGACTGAAGTGATTAATACATTACACACGTTTCAGGTGCAATGTTATAATTATAATACACGATATTCTCACTATTGCACCATATCAGCCTTTCCCCCCCTCCTCCATCTCTAAAATGGGACAAGTTGTAGGCTACCTTTTTTCCTCTGCCTGTCGCGCTCACTGCATTCACCGCAGCCCGCAACATGTTCTTTTGAATTGATAATCAGGCTCGTTTATATGCGTTGTAACTTCATGTTGTGATTTGCATTGACCATTGGTTGGATTTGAGCATGCAGGGAACGGGATATGGGGCAGATCCGCGTGCGTAATCACTGTGGCAGCTGTTGGTAACGGGAATTGCGAAACTCAACTTCAATGGAAACGCCTACAAGTCGCAATTGTACATTGTCGAAGTTGTAGAAATATCGCAATTATTTTGCGAAAAACTGTAATGGAAACACAGCTACTGACACACACGCCTGGGACCTTGTTAGATTGACTGACTGTGTGGTGAATGGATTGATTGACTGACTGCGTGATTGCATGTGATTGCATGTGATTGCATGTGATTGTATGTGATTGCATGTGATTGCATGTGATTGCATGTGATTGCATGTGATTGTATGTGATTGCATGTGATTGCTCTATTTGCCGCCTGAGTGAACGGAAAATCAAACTGTCGCTACCTTGCCTTATTATAACCAACGTGCATGAACTAGATCAAAGTAGAAAGGAAGAACAGCTGCTCTTAGAGGCTGAGTGATCTTCAAAATAAAACATCTTTATTGATACAGACAAAACGGTGCAAAGCCTTTATCAGGGTTACTTGCTTACCGCATTGACAAGTTTTTTTTTCTATAGCAGTAAAGACATTTTTCTCCATGAATCTCCATTCATTGGCCTCCCAAGAGAACGACTGGCCCATGGAGGACAGAGAGATGGGCGAGAGGCCGGTGAACTGCTGGGGCTGTAGGGTGGCCTGCTGGCTGATGGAGGAGGTGATGAGGGTGGTGTCCTTTATCACACGTGTCATGTGGGTGGGCAGGCGAGAAGCGGGCAGTGCAAAATTAAGCACCAAAAAAGCACCGTGTGGGACCCAGAGTCAGAGGTGGACACCTACATGAGAGACCTGGGACCCAGAGTCAGAGGTGGACACCTACGACCTGGGACCCAGAGTCAGAGGTGGACACCTACATGAGAGACCTGGGACCCAGAGTCAGAGGTGGACACCTACATGAGTGAGAATGTGTTGAATGCTGTGATTGGCTAGTTTTAGATAACTGATTGGTTGCTTTGGATTTTTAATGAGGGAGAAGGAGGGGAAGTCATTTTAAGGATTTTAACAAGATAATTTAACCTTTTTTGTGGGGGGAAACCATCAGACACAAATTATGATTCAAAATAGAGTATTTTATACACATCTTGAAACATGACTTTAGGGGGTCTTTAAATAAAAACAAGTAGACTGTCCTGTCTGCCATGTGAGGAGTAAGGTAGGCCTGGCCCCTTTATTTTATTTTAGGATTTGTTTTGTTGGCTCTTTTCACCATTATTTGCATATTAGCCTATTATTTTAATACCATATTCGCATATAGCCTACAAAGTCTAATATTCAATATCTAATATTTATTTTAATACCGTAAGTTTAATAGGCTATTTTCCAACACATAACTATCTCCGGTAGCTATGTCTGTTTTTTTTCTCCCTAATTAAAGTGCATTGGATGTATTTTTGTATTTATATAAAAATACAAGAAAGATGAATGGACTAATTTCATTGTTCCAAGTAGGCCTGTTCATCTGTGCCGTGTGCCATTAGGCTACTGTTAATCAGCATATAAGCGGTATCGGAGGAATGTTTTTGTTTAGTCTGCTGGAAGATTCAACTTGTGTTTTCGTTTTGTTAATCTTTATTAATCGATTTATTAATGATATTCTTCATTTTGTTAAATTATTTGTGTTCATGAGAAAGACTGGCTACCATTTATTTAAACATTTAGGGCGGTTATTTAGTAATATTCTTCATGTCGGCCATCTTTATTTGATTCCTATGACAGCAGGTATCTCGATGTGTGAATCCTCATGTTGCTGCTTGCAGATGTAAAAATAAACCCTTTCTAATGACAAAATAAAGGATTTGTTGTATGGTAATTGTTTAATGTGCTGCACACAGTCAAATAGTGTATCTTAATCTTCTCGGTTAACCGATTAATGATCGGTTAATGAGGGTCGGTTGTCAGTCCCCCCCCCCAAAAAAATCATTTTGGCCGTGACTATTTCTGACTGACTGAGTGACCATTTGATTGATTGCCACACTGATCTCAGATTCCTGTCTGGTAGAGGTGGCGGTGCTCAGTAACCTCGCCCAGGTGTTTGGCCTGCTGGATTCAGTCAAGAAGATCCTGGAGAGGAGAAGGCAGCAAACAGATCCCAGCCAGCTGCAAGTCCTCAGCACCCTCGCCAGTGAGTACAGACCAGATCGAGATTCTCTTTCACCTCCATTCCACTTCAGTTACTGCTTGTATTTTGAACTGTTTCATGCACAAATGTGCTCAAAACGATGCAGATTTCACAGTATCAATATTAGTAAAAAGTTTGCCAATTTTTGCAGTGAAGTTATTATAAACTCGTCATTTTAGTGTTGTGATACATAACTATGAGTTTTCTTATATTAATTAGCAGCCAAATTCAGGGAAGAAATTGATTGTTATGTTTTGTTATGTTATGTTATGTTATGTTATGTTATTAGTCAAATGAAATGTGAACAATGCAGACTTGTTTGTGTTGTCTGTGTTTGGTGACGAGAGCTCTAGTGAGTTGAACTTAAAGCTGGGGTAGGCAACAGGTTAGTCAAAGTAAATGCTTCATTATTTTGGTTTTGATGACCGTCCTGTGGACCTACCAACTTGACTCCACTGTCCTATCAGACTTTTCTAAAAGTGGAAAATGTCATCTGTGATGTATTGGTCGTAATGTATTCTGGTGTATCTTTGTTTTTTTATTCAGCCCTAGCTTTCAGCTGTAGTGTTGAGTCCTTGGTGGTGTTGCTCTGTGCTCTGTGCAGATCTGGAGCTGCAGTTGGAGGAGCAGAGGAAGCAGCAACAGGTGCGAGCTCTGCTCTCGAGCCCACAGCCCGCCAAACACAAAACCCCCACCAAGCGGCAGAGCAAGCGGCCTCGCCTCCAGAGGCCCGCCTCCACCACCACCCTCATCACCTCCCCCATCAGCCAGCAGGCCACCCTGCAGCCCCAGCAGTTCACCGTCCTCTCCCCCATCTCTCTGTCCTCCATGGGCCAGTCGTTCACCGTGGCCGGCCTGCCCATGGCCTCCCTGGCCGGGTCGTCCAACACGGTCACCCTGCTGCCGGCCGGCTCACAGCTCTTCACCCGCTACATGTTGGCCGGAGATGGTAAGACTAGGGATGAGAATAATGAATAGAGTAACTCACCATACAATACGTGCTACTATGTATAATAATATAGAGTAACTCACCATACAATACATGCTACTATGTATAATAATATAGAGTAACTCACCATACAAAGTGCTACTATGTATAATAATATAGAGTAACTCACCATACAATACGTGCTACTATGTATAATAATATAGAGTAACTCACCATACAATACGTGCTACTATGTATAATAATATAGAGTAACTCACCATACAAAGTGCTACTATGTATAATAATATAGAGTAACTCACCATACAATACGTGCTACTATGTATAATAATATAGAGTAACTCACCATACAAAGTGCTACTATGTATAATAATATAGAGTAACTCACCATACAAAGTGCTACTATGTATAATAATATAGAGTAACTCACCATACAATACGTGCTACTATGTATAATAATATAGAGTAACTCACCATACAATACGTGCTACTATGTATAATAATATAGAGTAACTCACCATACAAAGTGATACTATGTATAATAATATAGAGTAACTCACCATACAATATGTGCTACTATGTATAATAATATAGAGTAACTCACCATACAATAAGTGCTACTATGTATAATAATATAGAGTAACTCACCATACAAAGTGCTACTATGTATAATAATATAGAGTAACTCACCATACAATACGTGCTACTATGTATAATAATATAGAGTAACTCACCATACAATACGTGCTACTATGTATAATAATATAGAGTAACTCACCATACAAAGTGCTACTATGTATAATAATATAGAGTAACTCACCATACAATACGTGCTACTATGTATAATAATATAGAGTAACTCACCATACAATAAGTGCTACTATGTATAATAATATAGAGTAACTCACCATACAAAGTGCTACTATGTATAATAATATAGAGTAACTCACCATACAATACGTGCTACTATGTATAATAATATAGAGTAACTCACCATACAAAGTGCTACTATGTATAATAATATAGAGTAACTCACCATACAATACGTGCTACTATGTATAATATAGAGTAACTCACCATACAATACGTGCTACTATGTATAATAATATAGAGTAACTCACCATACAAAGTGCTACTATGTATAATAATATAGAGTAACTCACCATACAATACGTGCTACTATGTATAATAATATAGAGTAACTCACCATACAATACGTGCTACTATGTATAATAATATAGAGTAACTCACCATACAATACGTGCTACTATGTATAATAATATAGAGTAACTCACCATACAATACGTGCTACTATGTATAATAATATAGAGTAACTCACCATACAATACGTGCTACTATGTATAATAATATAGAGTAACTCACCATACAATACGTGCTACTATGTATAATAATATAGAGTAACTCACCATACAATACGTGCTACTATGTATAATAATATAGAGTAACTCACCATACAATACGTGCTACTATGTATAATAATATAGAGTAACTCACCATACAAAGTGCTACTATGTATAATAATATAGAGTAACTCACCATACAAAGTGCTACTATGTATAATAATATAGAGTAACTCACCATACAATACGTGCTACTATGTATAATAATATAGAGTAACTCATCATACAATACGTGCTACTATGTATAATAATATAGAGTAACTCACCATACAAAGTGCTACTATGTATAATAATATAGAGTAACTCACCATACAAAGTGCTACTATGTATAATAATATAGAGTAACTCACCATACAAAGTGCTACTATGTATAATAATATAGAGTAACTCACCATACAATACGTGCTACTATGTATAATAATATAGAGTAACTCACCATACAAAGTGCTACTATGTATAATAATTAAGCAATATATCACGAGAGCTAGTGTGTTGTGATATATTTCACAACACACGCTGCTCGAGTGCTATATTGCTTTTATAAAAGGGTTCCAAGTATAATAAGTAAGGGTTAATGTACGACGAGGTGTCCATTATCACTTTTTAAGGGACGACGTGGAGGCGTGAACCGTCCGAGGCGAAGCCGAGGACGGTTGCCTCCGCGAAGTCCCTTAAAAAGTGATAATGGACACCTCGAAGTGCATTAACCCGCTTATACCATGGTCACTTGCCAACAAAACAATAAGACCAGTCATTTATATTTCCATGTGTAATAAATAAAGCAATCTAAATGGCTAAATGTCTGTTATTCATACTGTAAATCAGTCTTCCACGAAATAAAATAGTCCCTCCCACCTCCACCACCCGCTCCGTTTTAAAGCCGACTCAAACGTTAACTTTATTACAGGAATGCAGGTTTAACGATGTTTTGCGTTCTACATTAAATGAAGACATTACCGTTTGGCAGCTTGCTTTATTTTGTATGATAGATACGTATTGGCCAAGTATATTAACATTTAAGAGCGAAGACTTTCAGGAAGTGAGAGTGAGAGAGCAGCGCCCTGCGTGTGCTGCTGATGTGGTGAAATGCAGAGAGAGTTGTCTCTCTCTCTCTCTCTCTCTCTCTCTCTCTCTCTCTCTCTCTCTCTCTCTCTCTCTCTCTCTCTCTCTCTCTCTCTCTCTCTCGTGCACGAGGGAAATCTTCTCTTTCTCGCCGAGAAGAGCCTGGTGACGCGAGGTTAAAAATCTCCGAAACGAAAATCAAAATTGTAAATAAGAGTTATTTTTGATAAACTGAGCACACAGGGGTGATTTAAATACTTACTTTGACCGAGTCAATTTTTTTCTCAACATCCAAAATTGTCATATTAACCCTTAACGGGGGTATAGAGCTCAAACTGCTCTCCTGATAACACTGATGAAACTATGGCGCATTGATATGAACGGTGAACAGACCATTTAGCTAGGTGTCCATTATCACTGTACAATATCACTTTTTAATGGACACCTTGCAGCCAATCAGAATCGAGTATTCACTCAGACCATGGTATAATATAATAATAATAACACTATAAGTCCGACTGGCATGGTATTCTGAGAGTCAGTTGACACTACTGTAAGGCGGGACCTCTAGCAAGAAGATAGACCTGCGGGTGATTTGATTGGATCGTTCTGGAGACTGAAGTTGACATTGGCCAATCCTGGCGCTTGGCTGAGAGCAAAGCCCGACCAGGGGCCGGTTGCACCAATGGCGGCGATTGAGTCAGAAAGACAGTCTGAATGAAATTGAATGTAACGTTCCCAATTCTATGTATTAACTTCTAAAAAACTAACGGCAACATTTTGGAAGGCTAAGCCACACAACTAGTTAGTTATAATCTAACGTGAACTGGCGGTGTTACGACGAACACGGCTCAGTTGACCGCAGTTACGACGATGACGGTCAAAAAGGTCTCCGCGGAGATCTCTGCAGTGACCAGTTGGTGCAACCGGCCCCAGAGCCGTATGCCGACAGCAAGTAACGTACTTTTAGTAAGAGAGTTGCGCCATCATGCGTCCATAATGACTCATTGTACAAAGACTTGAAGGACTAGTGACCCTCCATACAGCAGATCAGGAGAAAGCTGTTTGGCTCGAGCGCAGTGCTGCCATTTAGTAAGAGAGTTGCCATGGTAACCAATAACCCATGGCCATGGGTTATTGAACTCGGTTACTGGAATTATACAATGGCTGTGAACCAATCAGATTGCTTGATTTGAGGTACCCATTTTATAATATAGAGTAACTCACCATACAATACGTGCTACTATGTATAATAATATAGAGTAACTCACCATACAATACGTGCTACTATGTATAATAATATAGAGTAACTCACCATACAATACGTGCTACTATGTATAATAATATAGAGTAACTCACCATACAAAGTGCTACTATGGCGCGCAGGATAGGAAGGCAGCACAGGCTGAGGCAGGCTTCAAGTTCACCGCAGATTGTGGAGAAACCAGGCACTTTTCACCTGAGTTGTTGTTGCAAAACAGATCAAAAATACTCAAAATGTTAAAACAAATAAGATAATGAATCAAGAGAATTACAAAACTGAACTGCTGACAAAGAAAGTAACATAACTAAACCGAAATCCTAAACATAGGCTAAACCCATGAATCACTTGGGTCCTATGTAAACAGGCCAGCGGTCCTGGTCTCACATCCATTGGTGAAGTAGAGTGAGCAGGCACCCAAGGGTGCTTGCCTGTTAAATACCCCCAAGCCCCGCCGACAAACACAGAACAGATAATCAGTGTAACTGCACAAACAGATCAAGGTGTTTCATTTTACACAAATATTTGTTAAATTGGCATCACCGAATAACTGGATGACCGAGCCAATATATTACAATGTCCCGATCGTCATTCTAAGACACTCAAAATGAAGATTTATTCATTTTACTTCACTCAACCACACATGGCACATTCCACTACCCCTCTCTACAAACTGTTTTACACACCAGGCCTGAATGAGGAATTGCCCAGTGCACGAGTGTTAATAGAGAGCCGCAGGGATGACGTATTTTTGTAGGCTGAATGCGGAAGTCCCGAACTTCCTGGTTCTTCACTGTTTCTGTCTATGGGATTTTTGAATGGGTTTTTGGCGCGATGCTTCAAATAAGGTCTCTGGGCAACGCAAGTTTAATCAAACGCGAACCAAGGTTCAGCGGGATAATCTTCACACATGAGGACCACTTTCATGAGTTTTGTAGCGTAAATGCGAGCCCTAGAGGTAAAAAGCTTGTGCTAAGCTAATCCAGAACTACACACTGTCGCATAGGCTTCCACGTCACGTCAGCACTCAACCTGGACTTTTGTTGATGTGTGCACTGATTACCCCGGGCTGAACGGGGCTGAACCAGGTGAGGGAAAGAGAATTTCCGTGTTCGTCCTTTGAGTGATGACGTTATTGACGTATATATCCCCATCGACTCAACAGTGTAGTCCCATTTAGCCATTTGCTAGCTAGCCGCCCTTTTAACGGCACGCAAAAGCTTCAAAACTCGTAAAAGTGGTCCTCGTGTGTGAAGATGATATTACTAAACACTGGTTCGCGTTTGATTAAGCTTGCGTTGCCCAGAGAGATTATTAGAAGCATCGCGCCAAAAACCCATTCAAAACTCCCATAGGCGAAAACTGTGAAGAACCAGGGCTGTTAGCATCGATGATTTCCGGACTCGTTACTGCGGCTCTCTATTAGCCTACAATGAATCAAATGTCCAACAAGCAAACAAACACAACAACACTTAAGAGTGTATTCCTATATGGCACGGGTATCCCTGTGACAAATACTGTCACAATACTTGACCCGGCCTTGATAACGATGGTTTGCTACATTGCAAGAAATGTCATCTACGATACATCATCATATCTGTAAGTGAAGAAGAAAAAATACCAATGAAAAGGCAAAAAGCAGGAATTATTTATTCACAGAATTGACAGGAGACAATGTACACAACAAAGTGCAGACTGCATAGTGCTTCTTTAACACACTGAGTGTAACTCGTCCATGACTCCATGTGTGAAGTTAAAATGTTTAAACGGATACAAAATAGTGCCTCACTCAAATCTTTTCAATCTGTGCAAATTAAGTTTACAGACAACTTTAAAAGAAAGGCAAAAGAAAAACGCATTTCAGTGCTTAACAAGCATAATCAACTTGTTTTATGTAAACCTGGAAACATTTCCGTGCCTGCATGTTTTAGTAAATATATTGATATTTGATGGCAGTGCATCATATGGTGTCAATATGGGCGCTAGTGTATCGATAATGTATCACAATAGGAAGTTTCACAATGTATCGATTCTTCTCCCCCCCCTCATCCCTAGGTAAGACGGACACCATCACTCTGCACCCCTCCTCGGGCCTAACGCTGGTGCAGGACTCGGGCCAGCTGGGCACGATGATGAGCCCCATGGAGCTGGTCCAGCTGACCCAGCAGGCGGGCGGCGCGGAGCTGATGCCCTTGGAGGCTCAGGTGGTGGAGGGCAGCATGCTGGTGCAGCAGGAGGTGATGCAGGGCGAGGGCGAGGCCGGCCAGGAGCACACCGTCATCGAGATCAACCCCGGCTCGGTGGAGCTGCAGCTGGCCGGAGAGCACCAGGGCCCAGACGAGCAGAGCGCGCTGACAGAGATGAGCATGATGGCTCCAGAGGGGGAAGAGACACAGGAGGCTCAGACTGAGGGGGGCCAGGGACTGCAGCTGGACTCCAACGGGCAGCTAGCAGGCGTACAGATAGTGGTGATTGAAGAAAACACTCAGGAAGAAAACACGGTCAAATGAGACACATTGACCTTTTTATGAATGGACTCATGTGCCCCGCTATCACGGACTTGTGAAATTGTAAATACACAGACTTTTCAAAACCAAGAATGAACTGCCTTGGCCTAACACCAAGCATTAGAGTAGCCATTTTCCTTTTGGGGTGTACATACATGTCATTCACGTCTCACTGATATTTCGATCAGAACAAAGAGGCACTGCAGCCAAGCATAATGCTTCTATTTGTTTTGTAATTCATTTGTAAGAACACAAGCCACCCACGGCCAACACAATGCACTAATGAATCTGAAGTGGTATAGATGCAGGGCTTATATGGTGCTGATGATGTGTCGCGTCACATTGTCTTAAGTGCAACACACGTTGGAAGCGGCGCATCATGTGACGCCGTCGCGTGGCGTCCCGCGCACATATAGGAAGTGTCGCACCACAGTGCGTCCGACTGACCACACACAGTGTGTCCAGTGTGTTTTGGACTTTACTGTCTGGGCCAGGTCAATACCAGGTCACAGGTGGCTGTCAGTCATGGCTTTAGCTTTACTGTCTGGGCCAGGTCAATACCAGGTGGCTGTCAGTCATGGCTTTAGCCCTCCACTGCTGATTGTGACTCACAGCACTAATAGGGTGGCTGTTACTTGAGGTTGGGATTAATTGCACTTGTGTGTTGTTAGTGTTGCATCCGAGCTGGGTTTTTTTTTTTGCACCGTGTGTGTGTGTGTGATGTCCTTTTAGGATTACAGGAAGATGTTTGCAACAATGCCTAGTCCCTGAACATTTCTTTAGAAATAAACGTTTGCCACACACACACACACACACACCCCGTGCAGGCTTTTGGTCTGCTTAGTTAAGTGGAACATGACTGAAAGAAAATATTGCACAACTTGTGCACTCATCATCACTCAAGGTGGTTTCACTGTCTCGGATTTCATTTAACACAATTCCCCCTCTCCCCCCCCCTCCATTTCATCTCAGTATTTATTTCAGTATCATTAGTTGTGTAAGCTATTGGACTGAATGTTTAAGAAGATATATACATTATATATATATATATATATATATATATATATATATATATATATATATATATATATATATATATATATATCTCATCAGTATATAAATGGGAGCTGGGGCTCTGTTTCTCTGTCCCACTGTGATGTCATAAATCCCACTGTGACATCATCAGTGATGTCATAAATCCCAGTGATGTCATCGGTGATGTCATAAATCCCAGTGATGTCATAAATCCCGGTGATGTCATAAATCCCAGTGATGTCATAAATCCCACTGTGACATCATCAGTGATGTCATAAATCCCACTGTGACATCATCAGTGATGCTGGTCTCATTGGCCACACAGCAGCCGAGCTGCGGGCAAGGCCGTGCAACGGGCGAGCTGCAGGGCTCTAGAGATCCCTAGTATAATATACACACACACACACACACACCTTTATTTTACAGTTGTAAGCTAGTGTCATATTTATTTGTTAAGAAACCGGCTTCTCTGGTGTTTCAGGTGCAAGAGACATGCCACCATCTTTTAATTTATGATCCTGGCTGGTTATGAATAAGATCAACACGGACATGTTCAATAGGCCTAATTGTGCATTCTCAAGAGTTCAATTTAACAAATGAGGGTATTTGCATACTGACATTGTAATGTGTTTAAATATCACATAATAAAAACGTGAATTATTTAATGGTTGTGTCGGAGTTTGGCCACTAGAGGGCACTAGATGCACACATGCACCTGCAGCCATGGGCTCGCATCCAGTTAACCACAGCACAGCATTCATGGAAGTAAACAGCCCCACAACTAAACCATAGCACTGCACCACACTCTGCAGTAAAGCAATCACGAATGTAGTGACGGTAAACCCACCAAATGTAATTTACCCACTTTTTAATTAGAGTTTACTCCCCTCTCTCAGGCTGCCATAAATCCTTATCAATTTACATTACGCATCAAACTGCTCTACGTTATACAAAAATTGGGCTCTTTCAAAGTGGAAAAAGCATAAATAAAAAATCAATAAAACTGATTGGACGAGTTTTGGCTTTATATTTTCCACTCCCATCACTGCTGGCTACACACACACACACACACACACACACACACACCAGCTGACAAGAAATGTAGCAGAATTGATATCAGGCAAATTGATTGGTTGTGTAACATGCAATATAACTACTTCACCAGCAAGCTCATAATGTAAGCCGGAGGGAAGTTATTAGATTTGAAGGGCATGTGGACCACTGCATTACTGACACCAAATATCAACATCTCCCAACAGTTTCAAAGATTATTGTAGCCTGAGAAATGAAGTAAACAGAAATATGCCACCAAATAGTTCCCTACACATAATTTGATGATGCCAAAAGCGATTTATTTTCAGGTCTATCTCCCTCCCTCTCTCCTCCCAGGCTTTTCCCTCTGCAGCTCCACAGTTTGTTTCCCTCAAAGTCCCCAGTGTCACTAATGTAGAAGGTCATCAGTCTAGCACAGAGAAACTGCTGAACTACAAACCCTCTCCTCCTTGTATCTCACCATCTGTTCTGGTAAAGGAACACAGAAACATCTCGGTGATAGGGAGCGAGACCCGGGGTGTGCAGGTCCCTGGGTAGCTGTAGATATTCTACACTTTAGAAAGTGATCAAACCTGTGGGCCTCTGAGTGTCCCTGTGGTGGCAGGAGATATTAAAAGTTGGAGGGAAACTTGTGAGGGGAAAATGAATATGTGGCGTCTCTTATGAGTGAACAAGGGCACTGCAGCAGCTCAAGGTGCTTGGTGGTGCTGAGCCTCCTGTGCACAGCGGGGGGTTATGCAGCATGAACAGCAGCACCTGTGTGTCTGCTCTCCACACACCACGTCTTCATCAACAGCTTCTTCACCTCCTCTAACCCTCCTCCTCCTCCTCCTCCTCCTCCTCCTCCTCCTCCAGATTCTGGACATGCAACATGTTTTGCGATGCTGCCGACATAAAGTGTCTCTCTTCCTGAATCTCTGCAGCCACGCCCCCCCGGCTTCATTAGCCAGTCTAATGATATGCACAGGAAAGTAGGTTATGTATTGTTTTCATACCTCTATTTTACCATGGACTTGTGTGGTTTATATCTTTTGTTATGCCTCCGCCGGCAATAGCCAGGTCGGAGGCATTATGGATCCGGGTTGTCCGTCTGTCCTGATTTATAAGAACAGGCCATGTTGGAAATAAGTGTTCACACTTTTACATGTCTGTCCCTTGGATTTGGTTCTGCTATATCCATAAATAAAATCAATCAATTAATCAATCAATTTGGTGAACATTAGAACCAATGTTTCTCTGGTCATAAGAACAGAAAAGAAAAAAGGCAGTTGGTTCCTTGTTTTCTGCACACACATGAATCACAACAAGTCCTCTATAAAATATTTAAAAGGATACTTATTCTAAAAGATTGTTATAAAAAATATATATATATACTCTTCCAGTTCCAGCCATCGTCTCGATGATAAACATCTGTAAAATCAGAATCAGAATTGTCTTTATTGCCAAGTAAGTTTACACACAGGCTACAAGGAATTTACTTTGGTGTTCAGTGCATAGCATCAATAAACATTTAATTTCTTTATTTATCTCGAACAATAAAACACAAAACAGTAAAAGATCAATCATAAACAAACAACACATTTGAATAATAAAAAATATATGAAAGACAATAGTTATGTTCGAGAAGAAGCACAATGCTTATCTTATCCTGCCCCTACTTCAACAATGAGATTTTAAATCTTATATTTAAAATAAGTAAATAAAATAAGAAGCAATTTCACAAAAGCATTTACATTATCACCACCATCATGGTTATAAACATCTACATGTTGTCATCATCACCAACATCATGACCATCATCACCAAATGATCACCTTCATCCCCCATTTCTGATATAATACTCTTACTAATAAACATAGTAAGATAAATTACGAGAGTAAATGTAAAAGGCAAGTACTGCAAGTCAAGAAGCATCAAATATAAAATACACATGTTCAAAGTAATCTATTACCACCTCCTGTCGTGAGAGTAAGTGTTGTTCTTCAGATGCTAGTTCAGTGAGTTTTGCTCGTGGACTGATCAGACTGATACTGTTGGAATCTGTGGATTCAGCTTTCATTTATCATCTTGTTGGACTCAGTGCAAACAAACAACAACCATTATTACTGCAACTGCCACGACATGTACTTTTGTGGCAAGGGGGTATTTAGAAACAGGTACTCTGCACAAATATCAATAATATCAAATATCAAGTAGAAACATTTACACAGAGAGAATAATATGTACATATATTTTATAATAAAAAGTCAAAGCTTGAGGGAGTGAAGGCTTTGCCACCTCAATGATGTGTTTTTGAGTCATGCAGATGCATCACTAATACACTTTCCTCTGTCCAGATTTTCACTCCTCAAGAATTCAAAATAAATCACATTTCTGTCACACGTGTGCTTCTGCTTCTCCAACACAAAAGCAGCACAGCTGATCACAGTTTGAGGGTGTTGTACCTCGAGGAGAGTCTTTTTGTTCTCTTTCTTTACTTTGTCCTTTATTACAAATTAAATAGGAGTGATGAGTTTCATGGTAAAAAATAGACTCTTTTCATCACAGAGCCCAGAACAGGTGTGTTGTAAAGTGGTCATTCCTTCACTCCCCTAGACATGGACCCAGTCACACTCCCTATAGTCACATACTGTACACACAGAGCAGAGTGACACTCCCTATAGTCACATACTGTACACACAGAGCAGAGTGACACTCCCTATAGTCACATACTGTACACACAGAGCAGAGTGACACTCCCTATAGTCACATACTGTACACACAGAGCAGAGTGACTCTCCCTATAGTCACATACTGTACACACAGAGCAGAGTGACACTCCCTATAGTCACATACTGTACACACAGAGCAGAGTGACACTCCCTATAGTCACATACTGTACACACAGAGCAGAGTGACACTCCCTATAGTCACATACTGTACACACAGAGCAGAGTGACTCTCCCTATAGTCACATACTGTGTACACACAGAGCAGAGTAACACTATATAGAGGGTGGGGGCCGAGGGTGGGGGACCGTCGCTAAACTGTTCGCATCTATGTTCGCAGTGGCATCCCAAGTCTCATCATACTATTATGGGATGCGATGCGAACAGTTGTATTATGGGATGTGCGTTTCCCAGGCAACGACACACGTTGACACGTTTTGGAACAGCGCCGCATGCTGGCACGATGCTCCTAAAAGCAAAATGCTTATTGTTTTGAATGATTTGGCATCTTCTATTACTGTCAACACCAGTATTGTTGTATTGAAATTTTGGAGAGAGCAGGGGAAAAACATATTGTTTTTCTTTTTCACACACACACACACACACACACACACACACACACACACACACACACACACACACACACACACACACACACACACATATATATATAAGATGTAGCTATGTTTCGAAGATATAATTTGTCACATTTATGTTTTTAATATAGCCTATATTGGCAAATCTTGGTACTATTTTTTCTACATGTTTTTCAAAATGTTTTCTCTTTTTGTTAGATTCTCTACCAGAGCTAATTGATTGATTGAACTATGCGTTTAGGGGCGGGCCGTTCTATCACACAGCCGCTACAAAGGTGTGTGAGATCACCCTCATTTTATGAATGAACCTGATGAAGCACATCTGTGAAACATGATGTTCTGACATCTGTTGCCAATAAATTATGTATCTTTGAAAGTCGGTCTTCCTGCAGATTTGTGGAGTGTGCGGTCGTGTCTACTGTCTGCAAAGCGAATTGCCCCTCGGGGACATTAAAGTTTTTTGAACCTTTGAACCTTGAACCTATATACGTCTATTTCACATCTTACCCAAATCAGCCATTGTGTGTCAAAAAGGCAGGAAGTAAAGCAGGTGAAAGCAAGACATTGATTAGAGCCCCGGGACTGGACCAGCTGTCCCTGCAGCGGAGGAACAGCAAACAGGACCTTCTTTGCACCTCTGTTTTACTTCCTGCGTTTTAGACACAAAATGGCTGATTTGGGTGGGATGTGAAATAGGCTAATGGACTTTTTTTCTATCCAGAATAGAATACTACTTTATTAATCTCCCTCCCCGGCACCCTTCAGATAGTCCACTGCTCAAACCTCTGGGCTACCTACCGCCCAGGTCTATAGCAGACTCAAGTCTACCAGCCCACCCTATATCAGGCTCAAGGTCTTTTTAGAACAAAAGAGAATAATACGTGTGAATAAATCGCACGGCAAAAAGGGGAAAAAATACAAATCCGCTCAGCAAATTTTGATTTGGTGTGAATAGTTCCATAGAGATAAATGTTTGTTTGTTTGTTTGTTTGTTTGTTTGTTTGTTTGTTTGTTCTTAATCGCCATGCAATTCATTCACACTGATTATTCACTTTTGGTCTGAAAAGATTAAAACTGGCCTTACTCGAGAGTAGCGTATGTTTGGTCCTGATCCATGGTGTCAGGATTGAGGCTCTGGTAGGTGGAGTCTGGCTGGGATCTGGAAGCTGGAGGACAGTTGGCATAGGTGACATTCTGTAAAAAAATAATACAATATTAAGTTCAGTAAGGGTACAAGGCAGGAGAGCACACCAGCGGTAGCCATGGAAACAGTCCTCCATCTTGCATGTATCCTACATCTATGCTGTTTTAAGCTGTGTGTCCATATAGTGTTTTTCCTCATTAAAAGCAGAGAGAGGCGGCTGCAAGGTACAGAAAAGATGGCCTCTGCAGAAAAGAGCTGCACCCGGAGTTTATTTCCTGCTAAAGCAGGGGTGTCACACTCAATTTCATCCCGGGTCACATCAGCCTTATGGTTGCCCGCAAAGGGTCGGTTGTAAATGTAACATGATATAAATGTATCTAGCGTACTTGTTATCATATTACATAATTGCCACTGATTCGATCAGTACTGGTTTTTATAATAACGTAATAATTAACTCTGAAAGCAGAAGTAGCCTCCAACTATTAGAACTAATTGAATTAGAATTGTATTGCGTGATTTGTGTTCTTTGCTAGCTCTCACAGGCCACATAAAATGAGATGCCGGGCCGGATTTGGCCCCCGGCCCTTGAGTTTGACATATGTGTCCTAAAGGCACCAATTCAAACATTCTCCAACCAACACAGGAGAGACCATAGAACCATAGACCATAGAACATTTCACTCCAACCAAAACGTAAAAAAAACAGAGAAAAAATATTGTCTTTAAATACGCTTTTTTAAAACGTTTTGGTCCGAGTTAAATGTTATGGTCTCCCCTGTTTCTAAATATATCTGAACCGTTTGGTTTGAACAAGTAAAACTGTTTTTATAAGCATTTTAGGAAATGTCTATGGGAAAATAAATGGCGGATGAAAATCTCTGGTACAGTGCTGAAGCAGGAAGTGACGTTCACTTTGGCTCTCTATGCCATCAAACATTCTTTCTCCAACAACTGCCAACATCCTCAGACAACTGCCTGTTGGTGTTTGTCCCTGTCTGTTGGAGAATGTTTGATTGGTGTGCCTTGTGCTTAACTTTAACTAATTATAAACAAACTCATCAGAAAGATGAGCACTTGAACATACGTCAGTGTGATAAGAACTACCTAAAATGACAGAAACCATCAGCCAGACACCAGAGGGCAATCGAGGTGTTTTGGCTTCACTTTTTGGGAGCAGACATGACGTCCATATATTATACCGTCAATGGTGGAACTGGAAACTAACTGTGAGAATAAACAGAGATACAAAGAGTTAAAACAATTCACCTGCAGGTTTATGGAGCCTGAGTTTCCCCTGGTGTTCGAACCTGTGGAACAGACAGTACAAAGATTTTTATTTGTGTGTGTGTGTGTGTGTGTGTGTGTGTGTGTGTGTGTGTGTGTGTGTGTGTGTGTGTGTGTGTGTGTGTGTGTGTGTGTGTGTGTGTGTGCGCGTGTGTGTGTGTGTGTACTGGAAGATGATGGAAGATGATAGTTTACACAGTTGAAAGCAACTCACCATCACTTTCTCTCTTTCTCTTCCATCTGTAGAGCAGCAGCAGACTGACAGTCAGCAGCACCAAAACAGCCACAACAACAACAGTCACACACACAGCCACGACCAGGAAGTCACCTGGGCGAGAGAGATAGAGGGAGAGTGGGGAAGAAGGGAGAGAGAGGGAGGGAGAAAGAGAGAGAAGCAGGGGGTGCAGGGCCAAAAAGATGAAGGGAATAATATAAATGAGAAAATCATTCTATTTTATGTGGATATCAAATAGTTTGGTATCATCAACTAAAGAGGAGACAAACTGTAAATCATAAGTCAGATGTTTTCTGAGTGACAGCTGATTTATCTATATCTTAACTTGTACTTAGAAACAATGTTAACATGTTCAACACATCCTAAACTACATGTGTATCTTGTGTTGCTGTAAACTCCTCTAAACATATGACATCTTTACGTGTAGGCTAATGCATGTATAAAACATTTTACATTGTGGAGAAATATGATATCGTTTTTACAACATGTGTGAAAGTGTCTTACTTGTCTCAATTGGAGAGGAGGAATCAGCTCTGGTTGTTGTTGCAGGCAGGTCAGCTGGAGGAGTGGTTGTTGTTGTTGTTGGAGGAGGAGGAACTGGTTAAAGGTGAAACACATTCTGTTATATGTTTTTAAAGGGTTTTCTACCTTTAACTAGGCAGGTTTTAACTTAAATTAATTGATGCTTGAAACACTTGTTCACATTACAGGCAAATCCGATTTGCTGATGAAGTCATTAATCATCATTATCTTGATTGGTTTCCCAAATCTGATTTGGGAGTGTGTCCGCACTGCCACAAATCTGATTTTCAAGTCGGATCTGTGTGTCCAGATGTAAACAGCCTATCTGCATGGGTTGCTATGGTAACGACGTGGGCATCAGTAAGTATTTACAGCAGTCTTTACAGGGATCCCATTTCCTCATTTCGGGTCAGTGTCACCAAATCTCGTCAAGTCCCGCGAGACTTTCCTGCCGCTGGCCTGTGTACTGACTTGACGAGAGTTGGTGACCCGAAATGAGGAAATGGGATCCCTGTAAAGACTGCTGTAAATAGCCCGGGGGAGATTGGCAGTCTGATGTTTCTTTAGGGATCATATAATCACGATATGGGTCGAAAACGGGAATACAACTGTCTATTTACATGGAGGAACAGCACGCTGCCATGTGGCCCAGACGGAGCTCAATTCTAGGACTGGCTTGGACACTATTGATCTCCAAACAACGCGTAGGAGGCACAAAAACGCTGCGGAGAACACTGGGTGAGTCATCAGATAATAATTAATGTGAGGAGAGGGCTCCAGGTAAAAAAAAAACGAAATTCTCCTTTAATAGGTCACTAAAGTTCACAAATCAGATTTGGCCTCCTAGTCTGAACATGACCTAGATTCAGTTAGCATATTCATCATGTAATAAGCAAATATAGCCACAAGCAGCAAATTAGGGGTCCAAGCACGATTTGAAAAGACAAACAGACCAAACATTCCAGAAGGTAAAACGACACACACAAACTGACATGTTGTGAGGTTCAGACATGCAGTTTTAGCTTTAGTGTCGGCCCGTGACTTCTGTCAAGTTCATCTTTTCATTATAATCACATAGATGGAGTTGTTCACAACTGACAAACTTCCTATTATTTGTCCTTAATAACTGATGAGTTTAGAAAGGACACGTCTGGATTAGATCTCACAAACTTCCACATGAAAGGTTGAGCGTTCACCTACTGAGCCAAATAAACTAAAGGGAGAAGTCATGTAATAATGCAACCTATGGCAAGTAGAACTTGTCCACCTGGGGATTCAAACCCTGGACCTTTGTAACTCCAAAGAAGGTGTCTTTACTGCCTTCTCCACTGGAGAGACATTAATGTTTACACACAAAACATTACAGAAGGTAGAACAAGAACAGCGCTCACTGCTTCACTCTCTTTTTCTGTGCAGAGCTGTGATTTGATGAAATTGTCAAATACATGAATTCCTTCATGCACTGCAAGTCAGGTGTAAGAAGTAAACTAAATGTGTCTCTCCTCCTCCATCAGCTCTGATCCCAGTCTTACCTGGGTTGTTGGTCTTGATCACTGCTGGGTCCAGTTTGGTGATGATGTCCTCCTTGACACCAGAGAACTGAAACACACACTCATACTTCCCCCAGTCTTCAGGTTTGACTGATGAAACGTTCAGCTGAACGCTCGTCTGGAAGGTTCCATCATGGTTGGGGAGGATCTCTACCTGCTCCATGAGGTCCTGAAGCTTCTCTCCATCTCTCATCCAGAACAACATGGCTCTGTCTGGGTAGAATCCTGTAGCGTGGCAGCTGACTGGAGAGGAGGGAGTCTTCTGGAGGAGAGACACCGAGGGAAGAACTGGAGAGAGAGAGAGAAAGACACACGCACACACACACACACACACACACACACACACATGCACGCGCACACACACACACACACACAAACACACACACACACACACACACACACACACACACACACACACACACACACAAATAAAAATCTTTGTACTGTCTGTTCCACAGGTTCAAACATGAGGGGACACGCAGACACCATAAACCTACAGGTGAGTTACTTTAACTCTTTGTATCTCTGTTTTTTCTCATAGTTCGTTTTTTCCACCATTGACTGTATAAAATATGGACATCATGTCAGCTCCCAAAAAGTGAAGACATCTTGATTGCCCTCTGGTGGCTGGCTGCAGTATGGGTCATGAATCCGGACCTATGGAACACAATGTCCGCAGTAAAGTGCAAATTGGCTTTTTACCAAATCACCGCACTACTGAGCACGTTTACACTCTACACACTCTAATTAATCCTCGTGTACAACACAAAAAGAAGGGTACATTTGTTGCATGTTTTATTTTAAAAGGTGTTTGATTCTATTTGGCAAGAGAGATTATATTACAAAATTCTCCAAATCGGTGTAGGGGTCAACTTTACGACATAATTAAGTCAATCTATGTCAGTAATAAGTGTGGAGTCAAAATTGGCGACAAAACTACAGATTTCTTCACTCAAGGGAGAGGGGTCTTTCAAGGCAACAGCTTGTCTCCAACTCTATTTAACATCTACATTCATGATTTAGCATGTTGGAGCAGTCTGGAACCCCTGGCCTAACCCTTAACAACAAGGAAGTTAAATGCCTGCTCTATGCTGATGACCTGGTGCTGCTGTCACCTGCACAACAAGGGCTGCAGCAGCACCTGGACCTGCTGGAGCAATACTGTCAGAACTGGGCCCTGGCAGTCAACTTGAACAAATCTAAAATCATGATCTTCCAAAAGAAGCCCAGATCTAAAACAAAAAACAAATATCAATTCAAATTAGGAAACACTCACATAGGGCCCTATCGTTGTACGACGCTATCGTTTGTGCTGCGTCTCTTATTGCTATCTTCCCAGATATCTGCCTCCACCGTCTAGTTTTGCGCTGGGATGACACAGGTGTAGGCGTGGCCCAGGCGTGTCTGTGGGCCTCTAGCCTATCATGTGTCTCACGCAAGTGTCATTTAGCGCTGTGGGGAAGATACCGTCGGTATGTGCCGAGCGCAAAGAGAGGTTTGGGAGTTGCCCGTTCCAAAATAGGCGTTCCAGGACAAAGTGTTAGAAAAAATCGCCTTGGGTGCTCTCAATTTTAACGCCAGCAAATAGCTGGTCTTAGCGCAAACAACCCCACTACGCCAGGGTACGCCTGAGCGCAGACAGTATTCTCCGGCGCAGTGCAGGAAATCCTCGCTTGGATAGGCCCATTACGCACGGCTCGCGCGTGGACACACAATTCCCTCCTCAGAATGCCACGTTGATTTTCAACTAACCTACACTGCAGAAAAAAACACACCTTGATTTAACAATGCGAATTCGTTTGTCAGGGTTTTGTGCGAAAAAGTGATTTGCGTTTTGAATTGGATTACCAGGGGAACGAGCATCTGGGTTGTAATCTGTGTGTAGCGCGGGGAGGGGTGCTTTGTGGTCTCCCCGGATAAGTTGTGAGCTGGGCCGGGTAGGCAGGCCGGGGGGGTCGGTGCGGTGCACATAGAGGTACTACCGAGGCTGCGCTGTGCGTGGTCCCGCGGATCGAAATCACTTTCTGCCAGCAAATCACTTTGTGAAACAACACCGGCCAGTAGGCTATAAGTAACCATTGATAGTATACAGTAACCTCTCTCCCTGCACCATGCAACAATAGCTTAACCCGAGCGGACAATTCTGGTATAGGCTATTGAAATAAAATCTCACACATCCCTACCCTATTAAAGAAACACATATTTTTAA
>NC_139643.1:21686840-21711840 GCF_964638095.1 Poromitra crassiceps | reverse complement strand
GGCACAGCAGTGGCACAGCATCAAAGCTGCTCATGTATGTGGAAATGCTTTTATTAGTTGAGGGTGTGTCTAGTCACAGGAAACGAACATTGTGGTCACAGCAAAGGAACATGAGCTGTTTAGCTTCTTCTTCTCAAACACATCATACTAAATTACATCTTCACAATAATCTTCCCTTTGTTCCCAAACATATGATACATAGGCTGTATTGCTTATAGCCTATCTAAAATAAATCATCTACAAATTATATCAATAACAAACTTTTATTTTTTATTTATTTTTTGTCTGACCGGTAAATAAAACAAGTAGATAGGACCGGTCTGGCCCAATCACATCTTTAAAGCCCTCCCCCTTAGGCTCAGTGATGTACATCTACAGAGTGCAAAAAATAAATATAAATAATAATAATAATAATAATAATAATAATAATAATAATAATAATAATAATAATAATAATAATAATAATAATAATAATAATAATAATAATAAATAAAAATAGATATGACAAAATTCAAGGGAGGTGTGGAGAATTCACATGTCAAATAAAGTCAGGCCTTCAGGCAGATGCTGAATGTGCAAAACGTCCTGACATGTCTGCTGCAGGACCTTCTTTGGCACCTGTGGGCACAGTGAGGATGATGAGGAGAGGGAGAGAGATGAAGGTGAGAGTGGAGGGAGGAGCTGACAGTAAGCAGAAGCTAAACTGTATTAAATATAAAAGCAACTCATATGAAAAAGCCACACACACACACACACACACACACACACACACACACACAAACCCTTACAGAGTATAACCCCCCCCCCCACACACACACACACACACACACACACACAAACCCTTACAGAGTATACCCCCCCCCCCCCCCCCACACACACACACACACACACACACAAACCCCCCCACAAAGAAAAGAAAAGAGAGACCATCTTGTGATGGGAGCACACCGACCTAACCTCGCGTCACCAGGCTCTTCCCGAGGAGAAGAGCCTGGTGACGCATTACTACAGACAGGATGTCCCGCCCCGTGTTCCGGTCCTGTGTTCTGGTCCTGTGTTCCGGTCCTGTGCTCCGGTCCTGTGTTCTGGTCCTGTGTTTTGGTCCTGTGTTCTGGTCAGCAGTGTGTTCTGGTTCCCCCATAGAAACGCAGCAGTAGGCAGCCTAACCTCACCAGCTACGAGTTAGAGAAGAAATAAGAAGCATGACCATACCAAACGAAATATTCAAAGAAGTACTTGAAGAAACTTGCTGGATCCATAACATCACGTCTGAACAGAATCTTTTCCTGGAGTTCAGCACTTTGGTTCCTATGTTCCACCCATAACGAACACCCACCCGTCTATTTCCAGCCCCCTTGCCTTGACCACACCCTTCTTGGGACTCTGCCTTCTATGATCTGAACTACATGCCTGTAAAGTTCCATGACTGCATCTTGAATGTTTAAATCCTCTGATAAACTGAGCACCGCTGCTCTCTACTGCTGCTCAGGCGGGGAGGTGAAGTTACTCTTAAAGGAACACAACAACATTTTGGAAGATTCACATATTTGCTCCTGATAATCGAGGCGCCCCTCCTGCTACAGTGGTAGTGAACGGTACAGCAGCCTATCCCCTGTCTTTTTATTTTATTTTATGTTCCCCCCCACCCCGATTTTTTTATCCCATTTTATCCCCCATTAGTGCTCCCTTGATTTCTCAATCCTGGTTGCTACTCCATCCTCTGCCGATCTGGGGAGAGCCGAGACTGGCTCCATGCTTCCTCCAAGACATGGGCAGTCAGCCAGCCAGCCGCTTCTTTTCACCTGACAGAGGAAGCTTCACCGGTAGGACATAGCACGTGGGAGGTTCACGCTATTCCAACCAGTTCCCCTCCCTCTGACCAGGCGCCCTTAACGACCAGAGGAGGAACCACATTAGCAACCAGGATATTGTATGTTTTTGTGAAGGGGGTTCCTATATGAAGGAAACCCCCGGGAGGCACGGGGAAAACATGCAAACTCCACACAGAAAGGCCCTTTTGACGGGGCACTCGAGGACATGCGGACGGGCATCGTCCCAGGTGGGAATCGAACCCACGACCTTCGAGCTGTGAGGCGATAGTGCTTACCACTGCACCACCGTACCTCCCTGCCTATCCCCTGTCTTAAGCCTAATTTATACTTGGTCTGTCGACACTCTTGAAACCGTCGCCGACAGTAATGAGGACTTGAGTCGACACTTTCAAGTGTTGATGAGAAGTGTCTCCTACCTAGTGAAATATCTAGTGTCGCTGACTACGTCACATAGTGTCATGCATCATACATGTGTGATTGGCTAGATAGAAGCCACGCGCGCTTAACTTCTTTGTTTTGGTTTTCGCTGCATGGAAATCGATTGAAATTAATATAAAAACGTGTCCCCGCTATTTTTATGGGCCTGTCCTGGATGTATGACTTTGTGAAAATCACAAAGAACACCGTGACCAACTTCCCAGAGAGAGAGGTCAGTTGTGTGTAATTATGCTGTAGTTAAACGTTACATCAGGTTGCAGGGACAGCGCTGTTTATGTCCAACATGGTTATTAACCATAAATGCAACACCATGGGGCAACAGTTTATTTTTCGTAATGTGTAGCAACACTTTCCAATAAGTATAAATTAGGCTTTATGGTTAGGCACAGGCCCTAACCCTCCTCCCCCGAACCTTTCCCTAGAGACCCTAACCCAGTGATACTCAACTTGCAACCCATGATAGGGTGCAGAGTGGCCCCCCGACCATTTTCTAATAATTTCATGTTAGTTTTCATTGTGAATTATAATCTATTTCACAATAAAAACTAACGTGAAATAAAGTTTGACTGAGCTCCAGCTAAATTGTGAAAAGAATACAGCCGTCTGCTCACCACCTGCAGGCACTTATGTATGTACTTAACTAACTTAACCTAACTAACTATCCGGTGTGCACAACATTGTCAGACTAAACTCTGGCTCACCCCCCAAAAACCTACAATACAGAAAAATGTATATTGTTTGTTTAACTGGCCCCTGTGTGGCCCGCGATGGAATTGCAAAAAAACATATATATTTTTTTTTACAGTGCACCTGAACGCAAAATGCAAGATACCCGCTGAATAAGTGTCCAAATGTTCATGTCATTCTGGCCAATACTCCTCCCCAATACTTATAGCATTTCAGTCTGGAATATGGAATATCTTTCAATAATCTATGATTTAGCTGCTAAATTGTCAAATACCGCCGTCTGCTCGCTACCCAGGCACTTATGTATGTACTTAACCTAACTAACTATCCGGTGTGCGCAACATTGTCAGACTAAACTCCGGCTGACACCCCAAAAACCTACAATCCGCTACAGAAACATTTATATTGTTTGTTTATTAACTGGCCCCTGGCCTTCTATCATTTCACAAAAGTGGCCCCCGGGCAAAGCAAGTTGAGTATCCCTGCCCTAACCCATAACCAGGGAGAGAGTTCCCCTTGGAAGACTAGCTCCAGCTCCCCAGCATAACTTGCCCTTTGCCTCACCCAGACCAGGTGTGTCCGTGTTCGTTCCATACTAACGCCCGAGGTGCAACTGGAGGGAGGGAGGAGGAGGTTAGGAAGGAGGGAGGAAGGAGGGAGGAGGAGGTGGGGAAGGAGGTGGGGAAGGAGGTGAGGAAGGAGGGAGGAAGGAGGGAGGAGGAGGTGGGGAAGGAGGTGGGGAAGGAGGTGAGGAAGGAGGGAGGAGGAGGTGGGGAAGGAGGTGAGGAAGGAGGGAGGAGGAGGTGGGGAAGGAGGTGAGGAGGAGGTTAGGAAGGAGGGAGGAGGAGGTTAGGAAGGAGGGAGGAGGAAGTGAGGAAGAAGGAAGTAGGAGGTTAGGAAGGAGGGAGGAGGTTAGGAAGGAGGTGAGGAAGGAGGGACGAGGTTAGGAAGGAGGTGACCGTGCGGCTGACCTCACGGAGCCGTATTTTTTTATTAGGCCAATTAGCTAATGATGTGATCAGTGATGATGTCATCAACGATGATGTCAAAGGTGATGTCATAAGGGCGCGCGCACACACACACACACACAGACACACACACACAAACACACACACACACACACACACACACACAAGGAGGTATTGTGACAAGATCAGTGATGTCAGACACAAGGAGGCATTGTGACAAGACTGATCAGTGATGTCAAAGGGGGGCACACACACACACACACACACACACTGATGATGTCATCAGTGATATCATAATGGGGCACACACACACACAAGGAGGCATTGTGATAACAATAACATTTAGTGAGCTACACACATGCGCATGTGCCAATAGGGCAGGCGAGGCCGAGCTATGGGCGAGGCTGCGCAGCGGCCTAGTTAAACAAAAAACCAAAGCCATAAGCATAAAAGTAGGGGAGGCGGAGACATTTGAGAGCGACACACAGGAGTGGAGGGATTTCCCTTCACTCTGACTCAAATGGAGTCAATGGCAGAGCTTATCCCCACAGCCTGCTTCCACTGAGTCACACTACAGACTGGCTGAGCCAACATCTCCTCAAGTCAACTCATTTGTATAGCTCTAATTCACAAGCATGTCTCAGAGGGCTTTACAGAGATGATGTCTAGCTAAAGGCCCTGGGCCTGGATACATAAAGGGCCTTCCCCCTCACAGTGCACATGCACACAATTAAGGCCAGAATAATAAAAGACTCTGGGCCAGGTTGATCCATATATCACATCAGGCGAGTGCCCAGGGGCACCAGCTCATTTGCCTTGTTGGGGGGGCACCACACATTCAAATTCAATTCTTTATAAGCTTCGTCATATTTTCTTTATATATTAGGCCTATAGACGGTTTTAACTTGACAACAAAAACATTCTAAATTGAACCCCTGCTCACTTCCTGTTGCAGTGTTTGCTATGGACATAAAAGAAAAAAACATTCAAGTGCAGGACTGACCATTCCGTGAAAACCGTCTATACAGCTGAGCAGCGAAAACAAAAGTAACGATGTCGAGTGAATATTTCTGCAGTTTGCCGAATGCTGAGAAAAAGGAAGTGCTGTGGGGTTGCGCTCTGGTGAAAACCGTCTATACTCCACGGCCGAAATTAATCTTCAATACTAAAAGAATATATGCATAATGAGAACGAATCATGATTGGTGTGTAGGTGCCCCCCCCTTCCTCCATCACATTTGAATGTATCCAGTTCAAGCATTTTGTGTGGTGAGAGAAAACATGTTCACCAGAGGAACTGCAAAGAAAAGGTAGGCTGAAAACTACTTCCCCAAGTGTGCTCACCACAGTCAGGCTTTTATTAACCCTGCCTGGTAACTGTGGGTGAGAGATCTAAACAATTTAAAGATCTTCTCACCCTGTCACTAACTGTAGACTAAGGGTGAGAGATCGTTATCACAACTTAAAAGAGTGAAGAACGAACTGGTTGAGTTGATGCTTCTTGAAAGGTTTTCTCTTTGAACTGGATGTGCTGTTTGTGATGCTTATAACAACCATAATAACAGATAGCCTGTGTCTGCATAGCAAAATATATTCAGTGGGCCGCACTATCTGGTACTGGTATCTGAACTGCTATCCCAGTTCCAGTACCTCAGAGTCACTTTGGACTCAAACCTATCTTTCAGGAAACACATTAACCCATTGATAACTGATGCAGCATTTGTGTGTGTATCCCTTTAAGACCGCGAACCGCGTCATACGCGGTTCGCGTATGAAGCGGTTCGCGTATGAAGGGATACACACACAAATGAGGGATATACACGCAAAAGCTACATCATGTATCAATGGGTTAAAAAGGTACAAAGCACAATTAATTTCAATGTATTTCATTTTAAACAAATCCGGCCCTTCTTAACAGTTGACCGTGCAAAGTCATATCTTCATTGTATGTTTTTTTCCCCACATTGAATATTGCTTCACAAACTGGTCGTTTGCAGGTGCCACAGTCATAAAACCCATTGAACAGCTGTTCAATAGAGCCATCAAAGTATCAAGAAAACCACGATCATACCATCACTGTAACATTCTAGATCATACCATCACTGTAACATTCTAGAAGATCATACCATCACTGTAACATTCTAGATCATACCATCACTGTAACATTCTGGATCATACCATCACTGTAACATTCTAGATCATACCATCACTGTAACATTCTAGATCATACCATCACTGTAACATTCTAGAAGATCATACCATCACTGTAACATTCTAGATCATACCATCACTGTAACATTCTGGATCATACCATCACTGTAACATTCTGGATCATACCATCACTGTAACATTCTAGATCATACCATCACTGTGACATTCTAGATCATACCATCACTGTAACATTCTAGATCATACCATCACTGTAACATTCTGGATCATACCATCACTGTAACATTCTAGATCATACCATCACTGTAACATTCTGGATCATACCATCACTGTAACATTCTGGATCATACCATCACTGTAACATTCTGGATCATACCATCACTGTAACATTCTAGATCATACCATCACTGTAACATTCCAGATCATACCATCACTGTAACATTCTGGATCATACCATCACTGTAACATTCTAGATCATACCATCACTGTAACATTCTGGATCATACCATCACTGTAACATTCTGGATCATACCATCACTGTAACATTCTAGATCATACCATCACTGTAACATTCTGGATCATACCATCACTGTAACATTCTGGATCATACCATCACTGTAACATTCTGGATCATACCATCACTGTAACATTCTGGATCATACCATCACTGTAACATTCTGGATCATACCATCACTGTAACATTCTGGATCATACCATCACTGTAACATTCGATCATACCATCACTGTAACATTCTGGATCATACCATCACTGTAACATTCTAGATCATACCATCACTGTAACATTCTAGATCATACCATCACTGTAACATTCTGGATCATACCATCACTGTAACATTCGATCATACCATCACTGTAACATTCTGGATCATACCATCACTGTAACATTCTGGATCATACCATCACTGTAACATTCCAGATCATACCATCACTGTAACATTCTGGAACAACTTCACTTCTTAAGCTTTGAGAATGTCAAGATCTTTAAGAGTGCTTGTCTTATCTGCAAATACCTACATGGTCTAGCCCCCCCTCATGTTCAATAATTCATCCACAAGAAAAGAATCACTGGACTTGACACCATGTCAAACACCAGAGGTGACTGTGAGGTCCATCGTAGACTGACCACGTTTAGCCAAAACGTCCTGTCTATAAAAGGCAGTCAAACGTGGAACAGTCTCCCAGTTTCCTTGAGGGAAAGCCCCACCCTGGCCACTTTTAGAAATAAATTAAAACAATGGTTGAAAGCCAACCAGACATGTAATCACTTATAGTATGTTTTCTGTCCTTTTTGTATTTTTGAGTGTACCTTACTATCTATGTTTCTTTTTGAGTGTGTTCTATTAATGATGTATGTATCTCTTACTGTTTGATATTCCTCTGTTTTGATGTTTGAGGACTGCAGATGGAATCTAGCCTCGTGCTAAATCCACCACTTTTGACACTTTGACCATGTTTCAGGTGACTGTATCTGTTTCATGTTTTATGTGTTCATTAATTGTGCATTGTCCCGTCTAAATAAACCAATAAAGTAAAGTAAAGTAACCATCTTCACATGGTTATAAGTATTAGGCAAAATAGTCATAGTCAAGTCTTTCTCTTTTGATTCTTTTGTAAAGACAAACTGATAAAAAGATTTCATCTCTCTTCAACTCCAGACATTGTATCATTTTGATCTCACTGTTCACCAGCCTTTTTCACTGAACACTCTGCTCTTTTGACAGCTCTTTTGTTGAACCAACATATTTACTTCTATGGGAAATTGTATACGAGGGATCAGCCGAGCAGGCCACCCAGTTGTCACTGGGTGGCAACGGCAATGGAACCCTATGGAGCCCAAGTGGCGCGAGGCGTGAGTGTCTGCTCTAGCCGGCTTGACTCTGTTTACATTTTAAAAACTGCGACAGTTCACACAACTTTAACACGACATGCATATATTATACATCAAACTCTTGAACTAATTCTGCTCTCAGAATGTCAAAATATAAGCAATGTGATGTATAGTTTTTGAGATATTAACGTTTGTTTGGCACAACTCATACTATTAACTGCCGCGGGGTTCAGCATTTCTGGGTGTCAAGTGACGTCACGCTGATTCGTCCTATTGGGAAAAACAATTCTAAGTAGCCTAATATAAACAATTTTTCTAAGTTATATTTTCCACCTTCTCAAGTCTCACCTATTGTGCATGGAGAGACAAACCAGTCAGATTGAGCTGCTGAGTGACGTTGAGGGTGAAAAGCCTGTCCAGTTCTAGTTGTTCTTCAGTTGTGTTGTGCTCGCTTTCCCCGCTTCACTTCCATGTTTCCATCCAAGTTTCCAAGCCGCCCGCAACCTCCCACTTCCCCGTTAATCACATTCATACCGCGTTTGCAGTTTAGATTTGTCCTGTTGTAGTTTAGTGTCATTCAGTAAGCTTGCCTTAGCATGCAATATATAATCATCATATTTAGTAGTGGGAATGTCCACCAACACGAGGTGTCAGTACTAGTTTAGATGAAGAAGTGATGTGAAGTCTGACTCAAGACCAAGTGACCAACCCTACTCTGCCTCTGATTTGTGGTTGAATTTGTTCTGAGGTTAAGCCAATCAGAGGCAGAGTAGGAGTGAAATCTCACACTGCATTTGTTTTGAATTCCATAGTTTAAACATGTGTCAATATTTAAAATGTGTCAATTTGAGAATAAAGGACATAAAATAAAATAAATATTGTATGTATTTAAAATACACAAAATACAAGGTCTGAAAGTATTTTGATACAAATTACATCTTAGTTTTCTCAATCCAGCCAATTACAAATGACAAAATACAAAAAAGTATTTTAAACACGTATTTTAAATACATGAATTTAAAATTCTGCCTATCTCTGGGCCTAGGCAAGAAGTGGGTGGGCCCCTGACACACACACACACACAGACTCAGCAAGATAACAATTAAGGCCTGCAGATGAGGCTAACCTCATGTAGCAGAGAACCCATTTAAACCACAGCAGAGTCACACTGCTGCTGCTTATAGTAATGATGATGATGTGATGAAGAAGGTGATGAAGAAGGTGATGATGATGGTGATGATGGCACCTCCGTCGCAGACCAAACAAGACGTGAAACATCGCCTCCTTAATGAATCACTCTTTGATTCCTTATGGAGATAAAACAATATGCAGAGAGGAGGAGGAGGAGGAGGAGGAGGAGGAGGAGGAGGAGGAGGAGGAGGAGGAGGAAGCAGCCTGGTTGAAAAGGTTCACTGAAGCTTTACTTCAAAATGTCTTTTTTCTTTCCATGAACTAAATGTAGATGCTGGCAGAGCAGTCTGACACTTAACACAAGTTAGTGAGCGGACAACCCCACCACCTCCAACTAGTGATGAGAGGGGGAGGACCATCTAACACAAGGGCTGTGTGTGTGTGTGTGTGTGTGTGTGTGTGTGTGTGTTTGTTTGTGTGTATGTATGTGTGTGTGGAATATTGTTATTTTCTTTCATATCCACCTATCTACTATCTATCATATACGCCTGGTACAGATTTAGGCTAAAGAAAGCAGAGATAAAATGTTGTGCAACCGTCTTAACTTGTGTAATTTATTGACATCATAGGCATTCATTCCTCTCTTTCTTTCATTTGAAAACTTCTAACTCAAAACTCACAAATAAACAGACACATATTTAAACAAATACACAGACACATTTATTGAGGGAATTTCATGGAACTATTTTGGTGAACATTATAGGCAATGTTTCCCTGCTCGTAAAAGAAAGTGCAGAAAAGAAAGTTGGTTCCTTGTTTTCTGCACACACGGATCACAATAATTCATCTATAAAATATTTAAAATGATACTTATTCTAATAGATTGTTGTAAAAAATACTCTTCCAGCCATCGTCTTCTCTGATAGACGTCTGTAAAATCAGAATCAGAATTGTATTTATTGCCAAGTAAGTTCACACTTTGGAGTTGAGGAAGGAGGGAGGAGGAGATTAGGAAGGAGGTGAGGGAGGTGAGGAAGGAGGGAGGAGGAGGTTAGGAAGGAGGTGAGGGAGGTGAGGGAGGAGGAGGTGAGGGAGGAGGAGGAAGGGAGGTGAGGAAGAAGGGAGGAGGAGGTTAGGAAGGAGGAGGGATGAGTGAAGGGGGGAGGTGAGAGATGAAGAGGGAGGGGGGAAGGGAATTAGGGATGAAGTCAAAGGTCAGGCCAACTAAAGATGTGGAGAGAAAGACAGAGAGAGAGAAAGAGAAAGACAGAGAGACATTAAGAGAGAGAGAAAGAAGACAGAGAGAGAGAAAGAAGACATAAGAAGACATAAGAGACATAAAGAAAAAGACAGAGACAGAGAGAGAGAGAGAGAGAGAGAGAGAGAGTGACAGAAAGCAGAGGAAGGGGAACAGATAATGTGGGGCAAAACCTGTGTGTGTGTGTGTGTGTGTGTGTGTGTGTGTGTGTGTGTGTGTGTGTGTGTGTGTGTGTGTGTGTGTGTGTGTGTGTGTGTGTGTGTGTGTGTGTGTGAGAGAGAGAGAGAGAGAGAGAGAGGGAGAGCGCTGTGTGTTTAAACCACAATCAACAACTGTTGCTTGCTTGAAGAGGAAACCTGCCTGTTTACTGGCAAACGGACCTAAACACCTCTGCAGCTTTCACACCTAAACCACACTTTGCACTGAACAAGAAGTGCGTGCTGAAATAACTATGACAGCATGATCACATCCGTTTGAGTATCTTCCTCATATCCTAATTAATATTCACTCACTAATAGATGAGTGTAATTGTGTTAATATTCACATCACATACTTAAGACCTATGAATTCAAAATGTTATTTTATCATGTTAGGAGGAGTGTGAACTGGTCAAGATGAGCTCTGATAGGAAGACTGCAGAGCTGAGAAGGGCTGACTCTAACTACAACACTTCACTTCTGACACACACGCACGCACGCACGCACGCACGCACGCACGCACGCACGCACGCACGCACGCACGCACGCACGCACGCACACACACACACACACACACACACACACACACACACACACACACACACACACACACACACACACATACAGCCAGAAATGAAATTACAGGTGGGCCTGAATCAAAGTGGATGGGCGACACCAGAGCTGTGTATATAGAAGAGTTGCAACATCTCCATTCACTCCAATAGACCAGTTTTTTACTCTCAAGAGTTCCAGGAAGTAAGGGCCTGGATTAAGCAGCACTGTCGAGTTGCAGCAAAATGGGCAGTTTGTGTTGTACTCTGAAAGTTGTTTTTTTCTTGAATCAAATTGTACATTATCAGCTTTATTTTAGCATTCAAAAGTAGCGTGAGACCCTTCCCTGGCTGTTCATTGGCTAATGAGTCACGCATTTTGGTCCTCCGCTGACGCCACTCTCAAGAGGACACTAGGCCACACTATTGATGTAATTTGCATGAACAGAATCAGAATCAGCTTTATTGTAGTATATGTATGTAGACTTACAGGGAATTTGACTCCGGTATAAGTTGCTCTTAATGTACTTTGAAAGGAGAAGAAAAGGTATGCATGCAAGCTGAAATGAACAAACAAGGACTCAAAGGTACGGTTAACTGCTATTTAGATTATATACAATAAGTGTTATGTAGAATGTAAACTATAAGCAGGAGTAAGATAAAGAAATAATTCTATAATGTACAAATCATTGTATAGCTGACTGCAAAGACAGTACAAGTAGGGTTTGTTTGCTGTCTAAAGGGTGTTACTGCATGTACGCCATTTTGACACCTAGTAAAACCTCACTTTTGACACTGACCAAGACTTGTGGGTAGACTGGAGGATCCTAACAGCACTTAGGTCAGCTCAAAATACATGCTGACATAAGTAATCCTAGCATTGCAACATGATAACATAATTTCTACTATCCTATGTTCGAATTCATATTTTAGGTCAATATTAGATAAATATAAATATGTTAATATTTCCATTAAATACTTGGGCCTAGATTCAAATGTTATTTTATAATGTTAGCAGTGTGAACTGGTCAAAATGAGCTCTGATAGTAAGAGTTTTACAGTGCAGTTCTTTGAATGTGTCCCAGCCAGGACACATCAATAAGTGATGTGTCCTGGGACACATGCTCCAGCTGCTCTTTAGGTCACATGGCAGGTCATTCCATTTGTCCAAAGGGTCAGGGAACTCATTGTATAGCGTACTGCAAAGGGTGTAATTGCACGTACGCCCTTTTGACACCTAGCAAAAACCCCAAGCCTTGTGGGTAGAGGATTCAAACAGTACTTAGCTCAGCTCAAAATACATGCTGACATAAGTCATGGTAGCATGGCAGCATCATCACATCATTTATACTATCCTACAGTATATTCTAATAACTATTCTAATAATAGTCTCAGCTTTCCACTCAGACCTAATTTATGCAATTCCAAAATGGTTTAGGGACCCCAGTATGCAAAAGAATATTCAAATAGAATAGGTGGGAAAATAATTATACTGCATGCAAAAAAAACAAAAAAAAAAACATGTTTTTTGCAAAACTACATGGGATTAGCAGAAAATGGGCATGTATGTAAAGGGGATATACTCATGGGTAAGCATCCAGAGACTTACGCACATCCACTGGTTGGTGCTGAGCTCAACTGTACTAAACAGGAAAATAAACGAAAAAAGGGCTCGCAACACAATTTTTTAGATAGCTCCTGTGGCGGACATTTATTCAGACAAGCATAAATCACATTCTAAGGAAAAGGAAAATGGTGGCAGAACCTATTCAGCTCTCCGAATGAACATACAATAGCTCTACACAGCAATCACTGTGACTCAATGAGGACTTTGATGTCAGGCCTTACTTGTGAGACCTCTGTGCTGTACTCATATTCCAGTTGTTTTTTGCCTTTTATTTCCTTTTGATACAAGACTGTATGGATGAATGTTCTCTGTGAGATACTTAGAGGGCCGAGCTGATTGACGGCGTCCATTTCTAAAAAATATGTTCAAAAAAATATGTTCTAAAATATGTTGTGCATATGTACTGTGCAGTGATTGCTGTGTACAGCTATTGTATGTTCATTCGGAGAGCTGAATAGGTTCTGCCACCATTTTCCTTTTCCTTAGAATGTGATTTATGCTTGTCTGATATAGGTACCACTACAACCCATTCTCATTCAGATATCTTGAGGTGAGAGGTCAAGGGACCCTTTTGAAAATGGACATGCCACTTTTTCCCTGACCAAAATCTAACCTAAATTTAGAGCATTATTTGAAGGGGGCATTTTTTAGTCCCCTTCAAGTTAACATGACATGGCACCAATACATGTCTTAGGTCTTCTAGTTTCATATGATAGCAGGCACCAATACATGTCTTAGGTCTTCTAGTTTCATATGATAGCAGGCACCAATACATGTCTTAGGTCTTCTAGTTTGATATGATAGCAGGCACCAATACATGTCTTAGGTCTTCTAGTTTCATATGATAGCAGGCATCAATACATGTCTTAGGTCTTCTAGTTTCATATGATAGCATGCACCAATACATGTCTTAGGTCTTCTAGTTTCATATGATAGCAGGCACCAATACATGTCTTAGGTCTTCTAGTTTCATATGATAGCAGGCACCAATACATGTCTTAGGTCTTCTAGTTTCATATGATAGCAGGCATCAATACATGTCTTAGGTCTTCTAGTTTCATATGATAGCATGCACCAATACATGTCTTAGGTCTTCTAGTTTAATATGATAGCAGGCACCAATACATGTCTTAGGTCTTCTAGTTTCATATGATAGCAGGCACCAATACATGTCTTAGGTCTTCTAGTTTCATATGATAGCAGGCATCAATACATGTCTTAGGTCTTCTAGTTTCATATGATAGCAGGCATCAATACATGTCTTAGGTCTTCTAGTTTCATATGATAGCATGCACCAATACATGTCTTAGGTCTTCTAGTTTAATATGATAGCAGGCACCAATACATGTCTTAGGTCTTCTAGTTTCATATGATAGCAGGCACCAATACATGTCTTAGGTCTTCTAGTTTCATATGATAGCAGGCACCAATACATGTCTTAGGTCTTCTAGTTTCATATGATAGCAGGCATCAATACATGTCTTAGGTCTTCTAGTTTCATATGATAGCAGGCATCAATACATGTCTTAGGTCTTCTAGTTTCATATGATAGCATGCACCAATACATGTCTTAGGTCTTCTAGTTTAATATGATAGCAGGCACCAATACATGTCTTAGGTCTTCTAGTTTCATATGATAGCAGGCACCAATACATGTCTTAGGTCTTCTAGTTTCATATGATAGCATGCACCAATACATGTCTTAGGTCTTCTAGTTTCATATGTTAGCAGGCACCAATACATGTCTTAGGTCTTCTAGTTTCATATGTTAGCAGGCACCAATACATGTCTTAGGTCTTCTAGTTTCATATGATAGCAGGCACCAATACATGTCTTAGGTCTTCTAGTTTCATATGATAGCAGGCACCAATACATGTCTTAGGTCTTCTAGTTTCATATGATAGCAGACACCAATACATGTCTTAGGTCTTCTAGTTTAATATGATAGCAGGCACCAATACATGTCTTAGGTCTTCTAGTTTCATATGATAGCAGGCACCAATACATGTCTTAGGTCTTCTAGTTTCATATGATAGCAGGCACCAATACATGTCTTAGGTCTTCTAGTTTCATATGATAGCAGGCACCAATACATGTCTTAGGTCTTCTAGTTTCATATGATAGCAGGCACCAATACATGTCTTAGGTCTTCTAGTTTCATATGATAGCAGGCACCAATACATGTCTTAGGTCTTCTAGTTTCATATGATAGCAGGCACCAATACATGTCTTAGGTCTTCTAGTTTCATATGATAGCAGGCACCAATACATGTCTTAGGTCTTCTAGTTTCATATGATAGCAGGCACCAATACATGTCTTAGGTCTTCTAGTTTCATATGATAGCAGGCACCAATACATGTCTTAGGTATTCTAGTTTCATATGATAGCAGGCACCAATACATGTCTTAGGTCTTCTAGTTTCATATGATAGCAGGCATCAATACATGTCTCAGGTCTTCTAGTTTCATATGATAGCAGGCACCAATACATGTCTTAGGTCTTCTAGTTTCATATGATAGCAGGCATCAATGTCTTAGGTCTTCTAGTTTCATATGATAGCAGGCATCAATACATGTCTCAGGTCTTCTAGTTTCATATGATAGCAGGCATCAATACATGTCTTAGGTCTTCTAGTTTCATATGATAGCATGCACCAATACATGTCTTAGGTCTTCTAGTTTCATATGATAGCAGGCACCAATACATGTCTTAGGTCTTCTAGTTTCATATGATAGCAGGCACCAATACATGTCTTAGGTCTTCTAGTTTCATATGATAGCAGGCACCAATACATGTCTTAGGTCTTCTAGTTTCATATGATAGCAGGCACCAATACATGTCTTAGGTCTTCTAGTTTCATATGATAGCAGGCACCAATACATGTCTTAGGTCTTCTAGTTTCATATGATAGCAGACACCAATACATGTCTTAGATCTTCTAGTTTCATATGTTAGCAGGCACCAATACATGTCTTAGGTCTTCTAGTTTCATATGATAGCAGGCACCAATACATGTCTTAGGTCTTCTAGTTTCATATGATAGCATGCACCAATACATGTCTTAGGTCTTCTAGTTTCATATGTTAGCAGGCACCAATACATGTCTTAGGTCTTCTAGTTTCATATGATAGCAGGCACCAATACATGTCTTAGGTCTTCTAGTTTCATATGATAGCATGCACCAATACATGTCTTAGGTCTTCTAGTTTCATATGTTAGCAGGCACCAATACATGTCTTAGGTCTTCTAGTTTCATATGTTAGCAGGCACCAATACATGTCTTAGGTCTTCTAGTTTCATATGATAGCAGGCACCAATACATGTCTTAGGTCTTCTAGTTTCATATGATAGCAGGCACCAATACATGTCTTAGGTCTTCTAGTTTCATATGATAGCAGGCACCAATACATGTCTTAGGTCTTCTAGTTTCATATGATAGCAGGCACCAATACATGTCTTAGGTCTTCTAGTTTCATATGATAGCAGGCACCAATACATGTCTTAGGTCTTCTAGTTTCATATGATAGCAGGCACCAATACATGTCTTAGGTCTTCTAGTTTCATATGTTAGCAGGCACCAATACATGTCTTAGGTCTTCTAGTTTCATATGATAGCAGGCACCAATACATGTCTTAGGTCTTCTAGTTTCATATGTTAGCAGGCACCAATACATGTCTTAGGTCTTCTAGTTTCATATGATAGCAGGCACCAATACATGTCTTAGGTCTTCTAGTTTCATATGTTAGCAGGCACCAATACATGTCTTAGGTCTTCTAGTTTCATATGTTAGCAGGCACCAATACATGTCTTAGGTCTTCTAGTTTCATATGATAGCAGGCACCAATACATGTCTTAGGTCTTCTAGTTTCATATGATAGCAGGCACCAATACATGTCTTAGGTCTTCTAGTTTCATATGATAGCAGGCACCAATACATGTCTTAGGTCTTCTAGTTTCATATGATAGCAGGCACCAATACATGTCTTAGGTCTTCTAGTTTCATATGATAGCAGGCACCAATACATGTCTTAGGTCTTCTAGTTTCATATGATAGCAGGCACCAATACATGTCTTAGGTCTTCTAGTTTCATATGATAGCAGGCACCAATACATGTCTTAGGTCTTCTAGTTTCATATGATAGCAGGCACCAATACATGTCTTAGGTATTCTAGTTTCATATGATAGCAGGCACCAATACATGTCTTAGGTCTTCTAGTTTCATATGATAGCAGGCATCAATACATGTCTCAGGTCTTCTAGTTTCATATGATAGCAGGCACCAATACATGTCTTAGGTCTTCTAGTTTCATATGATAGCAGGCATCAATGTCTTAGGTCTTCTAGTTTCATATGATAGCAGGCATCAATGTCTTAGGTCTTCTAGTTTCATATGATAGCAGGCATCAATACATGTCTCAGGTCTTCTAGTTTCATATGTTAGCAGACACCAATACATGTCTTAGGTCTTCTAGTTTCATATGATAGCAGACACCAATACATGTCTTAGGTCTTCTAGTTTCATATGATAGCAGGCACCAATACATGTATTAGGTCTTCTAGTTTCATATGATAGCAGGCACCAATACATGTCTTAGGTCTTCTAGTTTCATATGATAGCAGGCACCAATACATGTCTTAGGTCTTCTAGTTTCATATGATAGCAGACACCAATACATGTCTTAGGTCTTCTAGTTTCATATGATAGCAGGCACCAATACATGTCTTAGGTCTTCTAGTTTCATATGATAGCAGGCACCAATACATGTCTTAGGTCTTCTAGTTTTATATGATAGCAGGCATCAATACATGTCTTAGGTCTTCTAGTTTTATATGATAGCAGGCACCAATACATGTCTTAGGTCTTCTAGTTTCATATGATAGCAGGCACCAATACATGTCTTAGGTCTTCTAGTTTCATATGATAGCAGGCACCAATACATGTCTTAGGTATTCTAGTTTCATATGATAGCAGGCACCAATACATGTCTTAGGTCTTCTAGTTTCATATGATAGCAGGCATCAATACATGTCTCAGGTCTTCTAGTTTCATATGATAGCAGGCACCAATACATGTCTTAGGTCTTCTAGTTTCATATGATAGCAGGCATCAATGTCTTAGGTCTTCTAGTTTCATATGATAGCAGGCATCAATGTCTTAGGTCTTCTAGTTTCATATGATAGCAGGCATCAATACATGTCTCAGGTCTTCTAGTTTCATATGTTAGCAGACACCAATACATGTCTTAGGTCTTCTAGTTTCATATGATAGCAGACACCAATACATGTCTTAGGTCTTCTAGTTTCATATGATAGCAGGCACCAATACATGTATTAGGTCTTCTAGTTTCATATGATAGCAGGCACCAATACATGTCTTAGGTCTTCTAGTTTCATATGATAGCAGGCACCAATACATGTCTTAGGTCTTCTAGTTTCATATGATAGCAGACACCAATACATGTCTTAGGTCTTCTAGTTTCATATGATAGCAGGCACCAATACATGTCTTAGGTCTTCTAGTTTCATATGATAGCAGGCACCAATACATGTCTTAGGTCTTCTAGTTTTATATGATAGCAGGCATCAATACATGTCTTAGGTCTTCTAGTTTTATATGATAGCAGGCACCAATACATGTCTTAGGTCTTCTAGTTTCATATGATAGCAGGCACCAATACATGTCTTAGGTCTTCTAGTTTCATATGATAGCAGGCACCAATACATGTCTTAGGTCTTCTAGTTTCATATGATAGCAGACACCAATACATGTCTTAGGTCTTCTAGTTTCATATGATAGCAGGCACCAATACATGTCTTAGGTCTTCTAGTTTCATATGATAGCAGGCACCAATACATGTCTTAGGTCTTCTAGTTTCATATGATAGCAGACACCAATACATGTCTTAGGTCTTCTAGTTTCATATGATAGCAGGCACCAATACATGTCTTAGGTCTTCTAGTTTCATATGATAGCAGACACCAATACATGTCTTAGGTCTTCTAGTTTCATATGATAGTAGGCACCAATACATGTCTTAGGTCTTCTAGTTTCATATGATAGCAGGCACCAATACATGTCTTAGGTCTTCTAGTTTCATATGATAGCAGGCACCAATACATGTCTTAGGTCTTCTAGTTTCATATGATAGCAGGCACGAATACATGTCTTAGGTCTTCTAGTTTCATATGATAGCAGGCATCAATACATGTCTCAGGTCTTCTAGTTTCATATGATAGCAGGCATCAATACATGTCTCAGGTCTTCTAGTTTCATATGATAGCAGGCACCAATACATGTCTTAGGTCTTCTAGTTTCATATGATAGCAGGCATCAATACATGTCTCAGGTCTTCTAGTTTCATATGATAGCAGGCATCAATACATGTCTTAGGTCTTCTAGTTTCATATGATAGCAGGCACCAATACATGTCTTAGGTCTTCTAGTTTCATATGATAGCAGGCATCAATACATGTCTCAGGTCTTCTAGTTTCATATGATAGCAGGCATCAATACATGTCTCAGGTCTTCTAGTTTCATATGATAGCAGGCACCAATACATGTCTTAGGTCTTCTAGTTTCATATGATAGCAGGCATCAATACATGTCTCAGGTCTTCTAGTTTCATATGATAGCAGGCATCAATACATGTCTTAGGTCTTCTAGTTTCATATGATAGCAGGCACCAATACATGTCTTAGATCTTCTAGTTTCATATGATAGCAGGCATCAATACATGTCTCAGGTCTTCTAGTTTCATATGATAGCAGGCATCAATACATGTCTTAGGTCTTCTAGTTTCATATGATAGCAGGCATCAATACATGTCTTAGGTCTTCTAGTTTCATATGATAGCAGGCACCAATACATGTCTTAGGTCTTCTAGTTTCATATGATAGCAGGCACCAATACATGTCTTAGGTCTTCTAGTTTCATATGATAGCAGGGACCAATACATGTCTTAGGTCTTCTAGTTTTATATGATAGCAGGCACCAATACATGTCTTAGGTCTTCTAGTTTAATATGATAGCAGGCACCAATACATGTCTTAGGTATTCTAGTTTCATATGATAGCAGGCACCAATACATGTCTTAGGTCTTCTAGTTTCATATGATAGCAGGCACCAATACATGTCTTAGGTCTTCTAGTTTCATATGATAGCAGACACCAATACATGTCTTAGGTCTTCTAGTTTCATATGATAGCAGGCACCAATACATGTCTTAGGTCTTCTAGTTTCATATGATAGCAGGCACCAATACATGTCTTAGGTCTTCTAGTTTAATATGATAGCAGGCACCAATACATGTCTTAGGTCTTCTAGTTTCATATGATAGCAGACACCAATACATGTCTTAGGTCTTCTAGTTTCATATGATAGCAGGCACCAATACATGTCTTAGGTCTTCTAGTTTCATATGATAGCAGACACCAATACATGTCTTAGGTCTTCTAGTTTCATATGATAGCAGGCACCAATACATGTCTTAGGTCTTCTAGTTTCATATGATAGCAGGCACCAATACATGTCTTAGGTCTTCTAGTTTCATATGATAGCAGACACCAATACATGTCTTAGGTCTTCTAGTTTCATATGATAGCAGGCACCAATACATGTCTTAGGTCTTCTAGTTTCATATGATAGCAGGCACCAATACATGTCTTAGGTCTTCTAGTTTCATATGATAGCAGGCACCAATACATGTCTTAGGTCTTCTAGTTTCATATGATAGCAGGCACCAATACATGTCTTAGGTCTTCTAGTTTCATATGATAGCAGACACCAATACATGTCTTAGGTCTTCTAGTTTCATATGATAGCAGGCACCAATACATGTCTTAGGTCTTCTAGTTTCATATGATAGCAGGCACCAATACATGTCTTAGGTCTTCTAGTTTCATATGATAGCAGGCACCAATACATGTCTTAGGTCTTCTAGTTTCATATGATAGCAGGCATCAATACATGTCTTAGGTCTTCTAGTTTCATATGATAATCACATATGATCACAATAATTCATCTATAAAATATTTTCTATATTATATTCTATAAGCATCAAGAAGCTCCTTTTTTCTATTTACTGTTTATATTGGCCTGCTGAGCTATCTTGTCGCCACTTTTTTGACTTTTCCTTTTTCTATAAAATATTTAAAATTATACTTATTCTAATAGATTGTTATAAAAGAGTAATCTTCCAGCCATCGTCTCCTCTGATAGACGTCAAGTAAGTTTACATAAAAGGAATTTACTTTGGTGTTTGGTACATAACAACATCAATAAACATAGTAAGATAAGTTGCGAGAGTAAATGTAAAAGGCAAGTACTGCGAGTCAAGAAGCTAGCATCAAATATAAAATACAAGTGTTACCTGTTTCAAAGTACCCCATTATTACCGCTGCCTGTCGTGACAGTAAAGGTCTTTGCGCACACACAGTCCGTTTGTTTTCATATGCGTTCTTTTTTTATCTGTCATCTGAAAACACAGACGGGTCCCAGCTCGCAAAAAGCTATTGACTGATGCGAAAAACACAGAAAATCAAACCTGTTCCGAAAACGGACGGAAGTTTCGGAGTCAGTAAGTGTGTAAACATGAGTGACACAACATGAGGTCGTATTTAATGTAGAACGTGCGACAAATTCGGACGAAAAATACGGACTTGGTGTGCAAAAGCCTTTAGTGTTTCTCTTTGGCTGCTATTCAGTTTTGGTTATTTGTATTTGTATTTATAGTGATCAGACTGGAATCTGTGCATTCTCAGCTTTCATTTGACACCTTGTTGGACTCTTGGTGGAAACAACTAGTCCATTACTGCGACCACCATGGCATATACTTTTGAGGCAATGGGGTATTTAGAAAACAGGTACTCTGGACAAATATCAATATCAAATATCAAATAGAAACATTTACACAAAGAATAATATGTACATATCTTTTATAATCAAAAGTCAAAGCTTGAGGGAGTGAAGGCTTTGCCACCTCAATGATGTGATTTTGAGTCATGCAGATGCATCACTAATGCACTTTGCTCTGTCCAGATTTTCACTCCTCAAGAATTCAAAATGGACAACATTTCAGTCACAAGCTTGCTTCTCCACCACTTTGTTAGGAAAGCAGCACAGCTGATCACAGTTTGAGGGTGTTACCTCAAGGAGTTCTCTCTCTCTCTCTTTACTTTGTCCTTTATTACGCGCTCACAAGAGAGACACACACACACACACAAAGTCCCAGTGATGATGTCATCAGTGATGTCATAAAGGTACCAATGATTACATCAGTGATGTCATAAATTCACACACACACACACACACACACACACACACACACACACACACTAGGGGTGTCAAAAATAATCGCGATGCGGATGTGCACGATTCTGCATCGATTCACAAATGTCAAAAATCGATTATTATTATTATATAATATATATATATATATATATATATATTTTTATAATCTAATAAAATATAATGGAAGTACATGCAGTTGTTTATTTGGATCATAATACAATGCAATTCCCAAATGCACTTTTATTTTAAAAGTAGCCACACAGTGAGAAAAAAGAAAGTGAGAAAAAATAAATCATGTATTGGGGGAAAAAGTGATGCATCGATTGAAGATGCATCGATAATCGTAATCGAATCTAATCGTAGCCCTCTGAATCGTAATCGAATCGTGAGGCCAGTGAAGATTCACAGCCCTAACACACACACACACACACACACACACACACGCACGCACGCACGCACGCACACACACACACACACACACACACACACACACACACACACACACGCACACACAAAGTTCCAGTGATGTCATCAGTTGTCATCAATTGTGACATCATCAGTGATGGGAGAGGCATTGCACACATACTGATCAGTAACATCACTGATCATCATCAGTGACATCACCAGTGAATGATGTCATCAGTCTGAGGCTCACAAGAGAGCTGAGGGGGCTCACGAGATAGACTGAGGGAGAGCTCAGCCTCTTCCGGAGAGGGAGAGAGAGAGAGACTGAGGGAGAGAGAGGAGAGGGAGAGACTGAGGGAGAGAGAGAGGGAGACATTGGGCTCTATTCTCCCACAGGCCATCGGCGCTATTACGGGCCTTAACCGCAAAAAAACGTGCCTTGCGCCTGTTTCGGCAAGATAGCAATAGGCTTTAGGCTGCCAAATGCGCTTTAGGCCGAATGGGCGTGGCGCAGTCCCAAAGTGGGCGTGTCGGCGCTAAATACCAGCCTAGTGATATCTTGGGACCTGGCCTACATTTAGCGCTTTGCGCTTTTGTAAAGCAGGCCTATTCTGTGCCTTCACTGCTTCTTCTCTGTCACCCTTCTCTCTCTCTCTCTCTGAGTTCCCAGCATGCATTGTGTTTCTTCATTTCACTACTAAATAGCCACCAAATGAGCCAAAATAGATATAAAAGGTAGTTCTAAATTAATGTGTAATGGTAACACAGCCTGCCATTGTCAACATTTCAATATTGGACCAAATAAAACCTCGAAATGAAAACACCACCCTATGTGAAACATATATGTCCTCCTGGGCCTATATATACCCCTTGTCGAGTTAACGTGATTTAGAGAAGTAACAGCGGAACGCGCTTCGGAACGCGCTTCTAATGGCATCTGCTATACTGTGATGTCCCTCCAATAACTTGGCCCTATTTCACATTTAGTTTTACAATAAAAACACATTTATGCAATGACTTGACATAATGTAGGGTATATTTATGTGCATCATCCTTCCTGCAGCAGGCGAGAGAAAATGATATCTTTCTGGACAAACTTTCACCAATCTAATAGGCTATATTTTTCTAGCTGATGCATAGAACATTATTTTCACTTTGATCTTGCTATAGTGTAGCGTATTTACATGCTTGCAGTATTGAAACTGCAGTTAGATTGGTTTGAGAAGCATAATAATATGGAATAATAGCCTATAATGCAGACAGACAGGCTGGATGAAGGGAGGGGGGGGGGGGCAGAGCGTTTGGCTTTCGTCTGGTTTTGCGGGATCACTGGAATTGGAGCTAAAAAGGCAAGCGTGCGATTCGTTTATTGCACTTATCCAATGAGCATGACGGTGCATAATTTTACGCCTAAAAGGCGTGGTTGTAATGCTTTGGGCTGCATCTAGCGCCAGCACGACGATATCAAGTGCGCCTTTCCACGCCCACTGCTTTGATCTGCGCCTGCCGCTCGGCCTAGAAACTGCGCCGATGCAACGATAGGGGCCATTGTGCGCACGAATAGGGCAGACAAGGCCACACAGCAACACAGCGAATGCGAGCTGCAGGACCCGCCACCAGAGGGCAATGGAGGCTTACTTTTTGGGAGGTGACATGATGTCCATATACACCGTCAATGGTGGAAAGTAACTATGAGAATAAACAGAGATACAAAGAGTTAAAGTCACTCACAGGTTTATGGAGTCTGACTTTCCGCTGCGTGCGTGTGCGTGCATGTGTGTAGACTTTCTTCTTCTTCTTCTTCTTCTTCTTCTTCTTCTTCTTCTTCTTCTTCTTCTTCTTCTTCTTCTTCTTCTTCTTCTTCGTGGATTGTATTATTCATCTAAAAATCCATGATAGCCTGTCTCGCGGCGCCCTCTTGTCGTAAAAGTGGAGAACTACCACAACACAGAAGCATCATGGCGGCGCGGCGGCTACAAGACTCATATCAAGGTTGACGCTGGTCACCGGTAACGGTACGTGCACATCTACAATGGCACGGCGGCTTGCCTGCTGAAAAAGCCGCTTTGACGCTGCATCTTGATAGGCTGTCTTGCTGTATTCTCGATTCTGATTGGTCCATTTCAACATCGCGCTGGAACCGCCCCCAGCGTTTCAGCGTTTCACTGTCGCAGACTAGAGGCGGCTTCTCTCCGAGCGGCTTCACGCTCGCGGGGCGGGACTAGGGCGGGACCTTTCGTTGAAGCTACCCAATGACAGCTCTTCCTACACATTTCCTCCCCGCACCCTCCTGTGTACAACGTTTCTACAGGCTACAGCTCCAAGCTGGAAGCTGGTTTGCACGCCCACAAAACGCTGCGACACAGCGGAAAAGCGAATTTGCCATTGTAGATGTGCACGTACCGTAAGTTGACGGTGTAACATACGACAACATACTGTGAGAATAACTGTGAGACTAGATAGATACGTTTAACGGTAACGTTACGTTAATACCGCTGTCTGTGGGCTGTTTTGGTTGCAGAATATCGTGTCTTATCGAGTAGAGAGGTCTGTCTGTGTGTAGTCAGTCAGACAGGGTTCAAATGAAATCAGAGCTT
>NC_139643.1:21641840-21684340 GCF_964638095.1 Poromitra crassiceps | reverse complement strand
CTTCTAGTCTTTGAAATCCTAGTGAAATCACACATTTAGCTGTGGGCTCCCCTACGACCTCCTCTTCATGCTGACGTGTGAGTATAGAGGTCTAGCTGCTCCAAGTCGAGGCTGATGTAGCATGTTTTCCACATTAGTCACCGCCAAGTCTTTTGAGTTTGACATCAGGGTCAGTGGGATGTGTTAGTGCTGGATAACCGATTGCGGTAACACTTTACAATAACGTACACAAATACTATAGTAGTTACTAGTAAACTAACCATTAACTAATAGCCAGTTAATGAGTAGCTAATGAAAAATTTGGCATTAGTCAATCACTAGTTAATCATAGTTAATCAGTAGGTAGTCATTAGTTAATGATTAGTATCTAATTTCCTGAGTAGAGAAGTTAATCATTACCTAATGATTACTAAATGTCAGCTCGTGAGTAGTTAATCATTACTTAATGATTCCAAAATGTCAGTGCGTGTATGTATTACTATGTACTATGATAACTAGTGATTGACTAATGCCAAATTTTTCATTAGCTACTCATTAACTGGCTATTAGTTAATGGTTAGTTTACTAATAACTACTATAGTATTTGTGTACGTTATTGTAAAGTGTTACCCAGATTGCAGTGGATCTGTGAAACAGTCACACCTCATAGTGACACAGTAGTGGGATGAGTGAGTGAGTCATTCATTTGTCTTCCCTCCTCTCTCTTGTCCCTCTCCCTCCCGGTGCGTCACCCACCTCTCCTCTCCCCAGGGCTCCTTCCTGATCACGCAGGCCGTGGCTCAGGCTCTGGTGGCCTGCGGGGCATCCAAGGGCTCCATCGTCACGGTGGGCAGCATCGTGGGCAAGGTGAGGGACACTCGTCACGGTGGGCAGCATCGTGGGCAAGGTGAGGGACACTCGTCACGGTGGGCAGCATCGTGGGCAAGGTGAGGGACACTCGTCACGGTGGGCAGCATCGTGGGCAAGGTGAGGGACACTCGTCTGGAACTTTGATCCCAAAAGAAAGTGCAGCAGTAGAATCCTGCAGTCGAGGACGATGGAGAATTCCATGTATTTTGAACCTGGGCCAGGCAGTGACTTTGCTGCAGAGCCACATATCTTTCAGTTTGCAGGGAGTGTTGCTTTCTAGGAAAAACTCAAAACAGTCAAACCTAAAAAGTGATTGAAAGTGTATCGCCATTCAGCCTAAAAATACCCAGATATGACTTTTGGTCTATTTCGCCTTATGGCAGTTGGCATCCTTTATGTTGCATTACTGCCTCCCTCTGTCTTGTACCAATCCTCCTCTGAGATCTCGCTCCTGTCATGCCTCGGTGGCGGTGTCTGTCTGTGTCTGTCACGATTGTGATGTCATCAGTGATGTCACTCGAGCAATTGGATCTCATCAGTGATGTCCCTCGAGCAATTGTGATGTTATCAGTGATGTAATAAATCCGATGGCGCACAGTTATATATATATATATATATATATATATACATGCCCTGCTTAGGGTGATAATTCCACATTCCACTCATGTTTGGGGTGTGGGGATCACTGCGCAATACGTGACCATAATTTTTTTCAATGTCCTCTATCAAGAGTAATTCCATTGGTTAATGAAATCACTGGGCTGGGTGCAGAGCAATAAAAGGCTCGCTCCTGGCCAATCCCGGCGCTTGCCTGCAGTGTAGGCGGGCGCAGGGCGTGGTCTGCCCAAAACTGCGGTGGATTCCATAATAACACCCTGTTTATAGACTGTGTTCTGTGTTATTCAGGTGACTCAAGTTCCACTGTTTGTAGACCGTTATGTGTTATTCATGTTACCAGGTGACTGAAGCTCCCCTGTTTATAGACTGTGTTCTGTTATTCATGTTAGGTGGGGAACATTGGCCAGGTAAACTACGCCTCCTCTAAAGCCGGGGTGGAGGGGTTAACCAGGACTGCTGCCAAAGAACTCAGCAGGTCAGATCAACCAGATGCACCCATGAGCCTCTGGACTGATGGAGCTGAGCTGCTCCAGTTTAATTATGTGAAAGAGAAAATGAATGAATCCTCAGTCAATCACCTTTTCTCCTTCACTTCAGGTTTGGGATTCGCTGTAACTGTGTGCTGCCAGGTTTCATATCCACTCCTATGACAGAGAAAGTACCAGAGAAGGTTATTAGCAAGGTAACACACACACACACACACACACACACACACACACACACACACACACACACACGCACATTGTGACATGTCCAGTTGGATCCAATATGGAAGTTAATAATGATTATTTCTTTCTTGCAGCCAAGAAGAGTAAAAATGTACCAGCGCCCGACTTTTAGTGAAGCACAATGAAATGTTTCATTAGGACTTTAAAAGATGGTGATTTGAAAATCTCTCCTAATGAAACAACCTGAAAACACATATAGGAACATGTGTATAAAGAGCCAAAGTGAACGTCACTTCCCGCCTTTCTCTGGGCACCAGTGTCCGGAAAAATATAATGGTGGTGAACGGAGCGATACACTACCTTTTTGATCCCGTTTGAATTGTGCCACGGGAATACACGCGTCATGTTTGTCAATGTAAAAGAAAACTCTGCAAGTCAAGAAAGTCGCAGTTTGATCAGAAAGACTACGCACAACAACCAGTCGCATAAGTGACGTCTCTCCCGCCAGTCCATTGTTGTTGATGGTGTGACGTATAATGTGCCACACGAGAGATGTAGTCGATTGACAAAACTAAACCTTATGTTTCAGTTTCAGGACAAACTGAGACTTTCTTCACATGCAGAGTTCTCTTTTAAATTGACTAAATGTAACATGTGTACCCGCCGGCCGTGGCACAATTCAAACAGCATCAAAACAAGTAACGTATCTCTTCCTCCAACACCATCATATTCCTTCAGACGCTGCTGCCCAGGGAAAGACAGGAAGTGACGTTCACTTTGGCTCTCTATAATAGTGTGTGTGTGTGTGTGTGTGTGTGTGTGTGTGTGTGTGTGTGTGTGTGTGTGTGTGTGTGTGTGTGTGTGTGTGTGTGTGTGTGTGTGTGTGTGTGTGTGTTCAGATGACGTCGTTAGTGCCTCTGGGAAGAAAGGGCGAGCCTGCAGGTCAGTGGAGACAAGGGGACACATGGGGGCGGAGTTATGTTTGTTTACTTGTTGAGGGTAGTCAAGCATTCAAAATGACACAGATTGTCCCAAGGCGCTATCTATTCTTTCATACCTTCCTAACATTAGACCCCCCGGCATACGGTATATGATGGTATTAGTTTCATCAGCGGGTGAGGGGGGGGGGGGGGCTGTGGTGCTAAAAATGCTTCTAAAAATAGTTTTACTTGGTCAAACCAAACGGTTCAGACATATTTAGAATCGGGAGAGACCAACATTTCACTCTGACCAAAACAAAACAAAAACACAGAAAAATAACGTTTTGGTCCGAGTGAAATGTAATGTGGTCTCTCTGGTTTCTAAATATATCTGAACCGTTTGGTTTGACGAAGTAAAACTATTTTTATAAGCATTTTACGAAATGTCTATGGGAAAATAAATGGCGTATGAAAATCTCTGGTACAGTGCTGAAGCAGGAAGTGACGTTCCACTTTGGCTCTCTATAGACTTGTATATGACTTGAGCTTGAAATAAAACAGTTTGAAAAACAAAAATAGGCTAGGCCCAGCACAGGCAAGGACACTTGCAACGATGTTGGCTGAACAAAAAAGATACCCCGGTATACCTCAATACCTTAGCCTACTGTTGACCGACATGTTGACTGTTGCCTCGTCTCCTTTCCTTGTCTCCTCCTCCCTTGTCCCCTGGCAGAGGTGGCTGATGTCTGTGCCTTCCTGGCTTCAGATGAGTCTCGCTACATCACAGGGGCCAGCATTGAAGTGACAGGTGCCGTATGGTTCACATCTCTAACTCCATTACGTTACAGTCATAATGGATTCTTGAGTATGGATCTGTGTATGAAGCACCCAGCAGCTAAACATTATTATTACAAATACATAGAAATATTTTAAACATCATACATTTTGAAGATATGCGCTGAAACAGAACTATCATTTCTGCTTATGTCAGGTGGACTTTTCATTGGTTGAGCCGGCCGTCCGTCCAGTGGTGGCTGGTGAGCTTGGAACCAGGGGAGGAAGCTAAAAAATTTGGGCTTTTTTTTTTCACGTGTGCGCGCGCGCGCATGTGTGTGTGTGTATTTGCCATGTTTCCCATGCTGTCAAGCCTCTTAGCTTTCCACCCAGTGAGGAGCATTGCATTAGCACCCAGTGAGAGGACTACAGGACGGAACAGCACCTGGCACCTGAGGCGGTCCCAGGGAAAATATGACGTGTGCTCTGCTGCTGATACTCTCACCCACAAGCAGTTTTTGCCCAAAACGCCCAAATCTCATTTTAAATTAGCATTAGGATTAGACTGTTGTGATGTCATTATTCCGTTTTAACCATCAATAATTGTTCCTTTTCTCATTATTTCATTTCTCAGAGTAAATACTGTATATTTATTTCGAGATTTTTGTCAATTATTTGTGCTGTTATGGTTATAATTAGCCTAGTTACTCACTTCTACACTATCTTAGATTGTGTTACTTATGGATGGCATGGAATTATAGTGAAAATAGATTATCCCCCCTTTTTGCTGGGGACCCCACTTTGAAAACCACTGGCTTAGGCTAGAACTGTTGCGAGAAGGTTTCAGGATTTATCTCTATGCATTAGGCTGTGCTTACTATTTATATAAATCTATTTATTCACATAGATTCATGATATATTATGGTATACAGCCTACCTGTGACATCAATGTTTTGATTCATCCTATGATGTCTCACACTCAGGTGTGCTTTCACAAGACAGGTGTTGTCCATTCAATCAGCTAACCTGTCTTTATAATGGCTGTCTTGCACTGTTTGTATGATACTTGACAAAGTCTATGGCCGAAACTGTTGTCAAATAGCGTTAAATTACACTTAATTGCATCTGGAACGAGAGTGTGTCTTCCTGTGAACAGTGCTGCACTACTCATTTAGTTATCAACTTTGGAGCGTTATTTACCCCCCCTTCCCGACATCCTAGGTTGACATGCTTCATCCCAATCAATTCCTTATTTCTTCTACTTTCATATGATATAAAGATCACCACTCAAGCTTTAAAATTGAGCCCGCTGTCAGCTATCGATTTACAGGCCAAATTCAGTTAAAAAATGTGTGAATCTAAAGTTCGCGGGTTTTAGTATAAGAAATTACAGGATGAAACTTCAATACGACAAAAATAGCGCTGCTCGGTGAACCATTTCCACGCCGAATTTAATAAAAGGTTCGGATAACTTGAAATCAATTGACTTACTTGAATATCCGTGCTGTCTGTAGGGGAAACGCTGCAGTCGAGACGTTGCAAATATTCCAGTTTTCTGACATTGCAAAAAGCCCGTATCGCGCAGCTCAAGTCTCCCCGCAACTCGAAACTCGTTTTGGTGGTAATCCAATATCAACGACTGTCTGGCTTGTGAACACTTACTGATTGATAAAAAAGTAAATAAAAATAAGAGGGAAATATGATATGTTGCTACTGTCTCAGTAAATCCTTCCTGTCAGGTCAAGCAGTGGATTTCACCTCCTTGATTCAGCGTGACCACAGACCAGCCAGTGGAACAACGTTGCCGATTTTCAGACGTATTCAGCATTGGACAATACAGAATGTCAATCAATGTCAAGCAATCTATCAATCAAACAACAACCAATTAGGGTTTCACCTGGTTTCACGGGCTAAGGGAGAGCTCCCCTCCTCCTCAATCTGATTCGTTGGAAAACACATCACTCTCACTGTTTTCTGTGAATTGCAAGTCTTTTTCAACCAATCTTATTTTTTCATTAGATAAATTACCAAATAAATCAAGCCCACAGGGCGGGTGTTTTTTTAATCCCCTCCCCCATGCTGGGACCAGGGCCAGAGTGACTCGTCTGCATGGAGCTATATAATGAATGAAAAAATGAGCGTCTGGACATAAGAAAAAACACATTTGATTGATATTTTATTATAAAAAAAAATATGAAAAATGAAAAATATAAAAATAAAAATAAAAAATATATTTTTTTAATATATATTTTTTTTATATAAAATCCCCAATCTAATAGAGGAGGACCATCCTCCTATGCCTCACTGGAAAAACCTCCTCTGCGTCCGTCACACCGATGCAGACCAATGGGAGGCCCGTTCCTGTTGTGCCTTCATCAGTTAATTGCTGAAGTGATTGTTCTTTTAATTAAGCTCATGATTGGTGCGGTTTGTGTTTTATAAATCTAGTTGTGAATATGTACAGTGTGAAGATACTGTTTGTACAAACAACACCACCTTTATATACGCAACGGGTAGAGAGAATGTATTCTTATACTATATGTAGGGTTCCTACGCACATATGGAAAAGTATGGAATTTGATTCGACTATTCTTAGTGGAAGTTTGTGTGCCCAGGGATCAATGTGAAATGTGTGAAGGTTTGTATTCTACAGATAATCCATTCCACCCCTATTAGTTGCAGCCCTAGTCTAACCCAGCAGTGCCCAAACCTTTTTAGGATGAGAGCTACTTCTTTTCCCCTTGTCCCTCCCAAGTATATATTTAGTACGTTTTAACAGTATTATATTATCAATTTCCCATTATTTAAGGATGTTATCATGTTAAATACTGTAGATAGCTATACATAGTTTATGCATAAAAAAAAATACATCGTTTTTATAACATCGCAACCTGACCTTCCGTTTCCCAGAAAATGTCAACAATTCTCTGATTGGCTATAAATTGGCGTCGACCTCCCACTATCCCTCGTCCTATCTCTCACGTCCCTGACCACCTCCCGAGGTGGTTTCGGCCGATCAGATGCAATCCATCCTCAATGTGTCTTGGGGGCGTTTACACCTGTACTATCAAGTGGTCAAGCACTATCTGATTGCAATGTGATCACAGAAAACGCATGTTATTGCCAGGTGTAAATGGCCTCTTATCAAAAATGGATTGTCATGATACTTAAGGATGGGGAGGATCTGTAGTGAGACGAGGTGTTTAAATATTATGGGAGGAAAATAATTTCTGTCTCCAACACTCATCGTTCTTCTCCTCACTCTCACTCAGCATACATATAGAGACAGGCAAATGACGCTGGCGTGTGGAAATGAACGGAGCTTTTCCCCCGTGATGGGCGTGGCCTATTTCATGCAGTGTCTCTATGGAAGCAGGAAGTGTTGCCTCAGCTCTACCTCAAAATCTCTTTTCCCCTTCCTGCATCTGACCGTTTGCTGCCCTTCCTCGTCTCTCCTCTCCAGGAAAATGATGGATTCGGGTCAGCTGGACTTCTACCAGCACAGCACCCTGTGCACCAACACGTGTCGCAGCACCAAGTTCGACCTTCTCATCAACAACACGCGCTTCCCCCCCGACGGGCTGACCACACCCACCTCCTCTCAAGGTGACACACTGGTCCTCTCATGAAGAGCCAGCTGCTTCCAATATGTTGGATAGGATGCACTTTGTTAGATTCCTTTTATCATAAGATCGATCAATACTACACTCGCTTGTCTTCTAGGCCTTTAACTTAAATTCTTATGTGACATTTTGATCAGATTCCACAAAAATATGCATGCTTATTTTAACAGCTAAACAAAAAATAAGAATACAGTACTGTTACTGTGGTTTGCCTTGGTTTCTCTCCGGCCTTTTGCAGTTACTGTAAATACAACCCCCTATTTTCTCCAAAATACAACCTGTTAGAGATAAGATATTTGTCCACATAACAAAGGGTGTCTTTAAAGTCGAGCTGAAATGAAAAAATACTTTTTTTCTATTTTAGATCACATCCCTGGCTATTCAGTGCACCTGTTTAATAATGTATGCCAAAAAAATCAAATGTCTTTACTTTTTCACATCAAGAGTTCATTTTTCAGGATTTCAGCTATGCTCAGTGGCGTATTGAGCCCAGAGTTGCTTACCTGTAGCCTAGTGTACTTTGACTAAACCTGCACTGCTTACTTCAACACCTGGGTATGATTGTTCATACTCTGAATTAAGGCCAGAGACTCCTTGTTAGAACACACAACTTTATGGACAAATGTGTAATTTCTCCCTTGTAATATGACACTCATGAATATGTTTCTAGTAGAAGTTGTGTCCCTGTTTTAAGCGTCATGGTGTCTGTATCCTGTCTGAATTGCAGCCCAGGTGGTTCTTGGTAACGGTGCTCCAGTGGGAGACGACAGACAGGACGCTCTGACCGGGAAGGTGGACTGGAGCTTGAACACACTGGAGTCTACAGACAAGAAGGAAACTAGTGAGATCTCAGGTTAGAGACACCAGATCTCCAGTCAGAGAGAACAGATCTCCAGTCAGAGAGAACAGATCTCCAGTCAGAGAGAACACATATCTGGTCAGAGAGAACACATCTCTGGTCAGAGAGAACAGATCTCCAGTCAGAGAGAACACATCTCTGGTCAGAGAGAACACATCTCTGGTCAGAGAGAACAGATCTCAGGTCAGAGAGAACACATCTCTGGTCAGAGAGAACACATCTCCAGTCAGAGAGAACAGATCTCAGGCCAGAGAGAACAGATCTCAGGCCAGAGAGAACAGATCTCAGGTCAGAGAGAACAGATCTCAGGTCAGAGAGAACAGATCTCAGCCTCAGGTCAGAGAGAACAGATCTCAGGTCAGAGAGAACAGATCTCAGGCCAGAGAGAACACATCTCAGGCCAGAGAGAACAGATCTCAGGTCAGAGAGAACAGATCTCAGCCTCAGGTCAGAGAGAACAGATCTCAGGTCAGAGAGAACACATCTCAGGCCAGAGAGAACAGATCTCTGGTCAGAGAGAACAGATCTCAGGTCAGAGAGAACACATCTCAGGTCAGAGAGAATACATCTCAGGCCAGAGAGAACAGATCTCAGGCCACAGAGAACAGATCTCTGGTCAGAGAGAACAGATCTCAGGTCAGAGAGAACAGATCTCAGGTCAGAGAGAACACATCTCAGGCCAGAGAGAACAGCTCTCTGGTCAGAGAGAACAGATCTCAGGCCAGAGAGAACAGGGGCTGCAGATCTTTACACCATAAAGGCCAGCAGAGAGGCAGCAGTTACTCACTGCATTACTCACTGCCTCTGGGTCCAAAATCATTAATTGGATCGATTTGCCCAAATATAGATGATGTTGATATTGTTGGGCACGTACTGTAGGTAGGTGGTGGAATCCGTCTTTCAGGTGAGAGGTATAGGCATGGAGTGAAGCTTACTTGACCGGCGTAATACACTAGAGGCAGATTGAGGCAATTTACAGTGAGTTATTTCATTTTATGATATTTCATAAAAACTGCGTTATCACACTATCACACATTCTCTGATAGCTGTCTGTATTATGGCTATTCATGTTAGACTGATATGTATTAGAGTTAGACTGATGGGGCTGATATTGCCTTTTTTATTAAAACTAGGAATCTTGCGCGCTCGATTCCTAGGCCATGGCTGCAATTATGGAAATCGCCTGCTCATACTACATCACAGTTGCTCGAGTGACATCACTGATGACATCACAATTGCTCAAGTGACATCACGGATGACATCACTGATGACATCACAATCATGACAGACACCGCCACGCACTTAGCCAATTTGAACTGGGAGAAGAAGTGGATTTGATGCAGTTTGGGTTTGTCTATGTGGCCACAGAGGAGACGCTGAACTTCTGGAAGGGCATCGCCGACGTGGGCCTGCTGGGTGAGGTGGTGACCAACATCAGCAGCGAGCTGCTGGAGCTGCTGAACGGGGTGCAGCACCGCAACGAGTCAAGTGCCATCCAGGATGCTGGTGTGTAACAACACTGATACACACACACACACTGGCTGCTGCCATGCTGCTGCGTAACAACACTGACACACACACACACACTGGCTGCTGCCATGCTGGTGCGTAACAACACTGACACACACACACACACACACAATGGCTGCTGCCTTCCAGGATGCTGGTGTGTAACAACACTGACACACACACACACACACACACTGGCTGCTGCCTTGCAGGATGCTGGTGCGTAACAACACTGACACACACGCCTGGGACCTTGTTAGATTGACTGACTGTGTGGTGAATGGATTGATTGACGGACTGCGTGATTGCATGTGATTGCATGTGATTGCATGTGATTTCATGTGATTGCATGTGATTGCATGTGATTTCATGTGATTTCATGTGATTGCATGTGATTGCATGTGATTGCATGTGATTGCATGTGATTTCATGTGATTTCATGTGATTGCATGTGATTTCATGTGATTGCATGTGATTGCATGTGATTACATGTGATTGCATGTGATTGCATGTGGTTGCATGTGATTGCATGTGATTACATGTGATTGCATGTGATTGCATGTGGTTGCATGTGATTGCTCTATTTGCCGCCTGAGTGAACGGAAAATCAAACTGTCGCTACCTTGCCTTATTATAACCAACGTGCATGAACTAGATCAAAGTAGAAAGGAAGAACAGCTGCTCTTAGAGGCTGAGTGAGTGATCTTCAAAATAAAACATCTTTATTGATACAGACAAAACAGTGCAAAGCCTTTATCAGGGTTACTTGCTTACCGCATTGATGAGTTTGTTTTTCTGTAGCAGTAAAGACATTTTTCTCCATGAATCTCCATTCATTGGCCTCCCAAGAGAACGACTGGCCCATGGAGGACAGAGAGATGGGCGAGAGGCCCGTGAACTGCTGGGGCTGTAGGGTGGCCTGCTGGCTGATGGAGGAGGTGAAGAGGGTGGTGTCCTTTATCACACGTGTCATGTGGGTGGGCAGGCGAGAAGCGGGCAGTGCAAAATTAAGCACCAAAAAAGCACCGTGTGGGACCCAGAGTCAGAGGTGGACACCTACATGAGAGACCTGGGACCCAGAGTCAGAGGTGAACACCTACATGAGAGACCTGGGACCCAGAGTCAGAGGTGGACATCTACATGAGAGACCTGGGACCCAGAGTCAGAGGTGGTCTATATGAGTGAGAATGTGTTGAATGCTGTGATTGGCTAGTTTTAGATAACTGAATGGTTGCTTTGGATTTTTAATGAGGGCGAAGGAGGGGAAGTCATTTTAAGGATTTTAACCAGATAATTTAACCTTTTTTGTGGGGGGAAACCATCAGACACAAATTATGATTCAAAAGAGAGTATTTTATACACATCTTGAAACATGACTTTAGGGGGTCTTTAAATAAAAACAAGTAGACTGTCCTGTCCATGTGAGGAGTAAGGTTGGCCTGGGCCCTTTATTTTATTTTAGGATTTGTTTTGTTGGCTGTTTTCACCATTATTTGCATATTAGCCTATTATTTTAATACCATATTCGCATATAGCCTACAAAGTCTAATATTCAATATCTAATATTTATTTTAATACTGTAAGTTTAATAGGCTATTTTCCAACACATAACTATCTCCGGTAGCTATGTCTGTTTTTTTCTCCCTAATTAAAGTGCATTGGATATATTTTTGTATTTATATAAAAATACAAGAAAGATGAATGGACTAATTTCATTGTTCCAAGTAGGCCTGTTCATCTGTGCCGTGTGCCATTAGGCTACTGTTAATCAGCATATAAGCGGTATCGGAGGAATGTTTTTGTTTAGTCTGCTGGAAGATTCAACTTGTGTTTTCGTTTTGTTAATCTTTATTAATCGATTTATTAATGATATTCTTCATTTTGTTAATTTATTTTTGTTCATGAGAAAGACTGGCTACCATTTATTTAAACATTTAGGGCGGTTATTTAGTAATATTCTTCATGTCGGCCATCTTTATTTGATTCCTATGACAGCAGGTATCTCGATGTGTGAATCCTCATGTTGCTGCTTGCTTGTACAAATAAACCCTTTCTAATGACAAAAGAAAGTATTTGTTGTATGGTAATTGTTTAATGTGCTGCACACAGTCAAATAGTGCATCTTAATCTTCTCGGTTAACCGATTAATGATCGGTTAATGAGGGTCGGTTGTCATTCCCCCCCCCCCCCCCCCCCCCCCCAAAAAAAAATCATTTTGGCCGTGACTATTTCTGACTGACTGAGTGACCATTTGATTGATTGCCACACTGATCTCAGATTCCTGTCTGGTAGAGGTGGCGGTGCTCAGTAACCTCGCCCAGGTGTTCGGCCTGCTGGATTCAGTCAAGAAGATCCTGGAGAGGAGAAGGCAGCAAACAGATCCCAGCCAGCTGCAAGTCCTCAGCACCCTCGCCAGTGAGTACAGACCAGATCGAGATTCTCTTTCACCTCCATTCCACTTCAGTTACTGCTTGTATTTTGAACTGTTTCATGCACAAATGTGCTCAAAAGGATACAGATTTCACAGTATCAATATTAGTAAAAAGTTTGCAGTGAAGTTATTACAAACTCGTCGTTTTAGTGTTGTGATACATGACTATGAGTTTTTTTTATATGAATTAGCAGTCAAATTCAGGGAAGAAATGGATTATTTCCAGCCATGTTATTAGTCAAATGAAATGTGAACAATGCAGACTTGTTTGTGTTGTCTGTGTTTGGTGACGAGAGCTCTAGTGAGTTGAACTTAAAGCTGGGGTAGGCAACAGGTTAGTCAAAGTAAATGCTTCATTATTTTGGTTTTGATGAGCGTCCTGTGGACCTACCAACTTGACTCCACTGTCCTATCAGACTTTTATAAAAGTGGAAAATGTCATCTGTGATGTATTGGTCGTAATGTATTCTGGTGTATGTTTGTTTTTTTATACCCAGCCAGCCCTAGCTTTCAGCTGTAGTGTTGAGTCCTTGGTGGTGTTGCTCTGTGCTCTGTGCAGATCTGGAGCTGCAGTTGGAGGAGCAGAGGAAGCAGCAGCAGGTGCGAGCTCTGCTCTCGAGCCCACAGCCCGCCAAACACAAAACCCCCACCAAGCGGCAGAGCAAGCGGCCTCGCCTCCAGAGGCCCGCCTCCACCACCACCCTCATCACTTCCCCCATCAGCCAGCAGGCCACCCTGCAGCCCCAGCAGTTCACCGTCCTCTCCCCCATCTCTCTGTCCTCCATGGGCCAGTCGTTCACCGTGGCCGGCCTGCCCATGGCCTCCCTGGCCGGGTCGTCCAACACGGTCACCCTGCTGCCGGCCGGCTCACAGCTCTTCACCCGCTACATGTTGGCCGGAGATGGTAAGACTAGGGATGAGAATAACGAATAGAACTCACCATACAATACGTGCTACTATGTATAATAATATAGAGTAACTCACCATACAATACATGCTACTATGTATAATAATATAGAGTAACTCACCATACAATACGTGCTACTATGTATAATAATATAGAGTAACTCACCATACAATACATGCTACTATGTATAATAATATATAGTAACTCACCATACAAAGTGCTACTATGTATAATAATATAGAGTAACTCACCATACAATACGTGCTACTATGTATAATAATATAGAGTAACTCACCATACAAAGTGCTACTATGTATAATAATATAGAGTAACTCACCATACAATACGTGCTACTATGTATAATAATATAGAGTAACTCACCATACAAAGTGCTACTATGTATAATAATATAGAGTAACTCACCATACAAAGTGCTACTATGTATAATAATATAGAGTAACTCACCATACAAAGTGCTACTATGTATAATAATATAGAGTAACTCACCATACAAAGTGCTACTATGTATAATAATATAGAGTAACTCACCATACAATACGTGCTACTATGTATAATAATATAGAGTAACTCACCATACAAAGTGCTACTATGTATAATAATATAGAGTAACTCACCATACAATACGTGCTACTATGTATAATAATATAGAGTAACTCACCATACAATACGTGCTACTATGTATAATAATATAGAGTAACTCACCATACAATACGTGCTACTATGTATAATAATATAGAGTAACTCACTATACAATACGTGCTACTATGTATAATAATATAGAGTAACTCACCATACAATACGTGCTACTATGTATAATAATATAGAGTAACTCACTATACAATACGTGCTACTATGTATAATAATATAGAGTAACTCACCATACAATACGTGCTACTATGTATAATAATATAGAGTAACTCACCATACAATACGTGCTACTATGTATAATAATATAGAGTAACTCACCATACAATACGTGCTACTATGTATAATAATATAGAGTAACTCACCATACAATACGTGCTACTATGTATAATAATATAGAGTAACTCACTATACAATATGTGCTACTATGTATAATAATATAGAGTAACTCACCATACAATACGTGCTACTATGTATAATAATATAGAGTAACTCACCATACAATACGTGCTACTATGTATAATAATATAGAGTAACTCACCATACAATACATGCTACTATGTATAATAATATAGAGTAACTCACCATACAATACGTGCTACTATGTATAATAATATAGAGTAACTCACCATACAATACATGCTACTATGTATAATAATATATAGTAACTCACCATACAAAGTGCTACTATGTATAATAATATAGAGTAACTCACCATACAATACGTGCTACTATGTATAATAATATAGAGTAACTCACCATACAAAGTGCTACTATGTATAATAATATAGAGTAACTCACCATACAATACGTGCTACTATGTATAATAATATAGAGTAACTCACCATACAAAGTGCTACTATGTATAATAATATAGAGTAACTCACCATACAAAGTGCTACTATGTATAATAATATAGAGTAACTCACCATACAAAGTGCTACTATGTATAATAATATAGAGTAACTCACCATACAAAGTGCTACTATGTATAATAATATAGAGTAACTCACCATACAATACGTGCTACTATGTATAATAATATAGAGTAACTCACCATACAAAGTGCTACTATGTATAATAATATAGAGTAACTCACCATACAATACGTGCTACTATGTATAATAATATAGAGTAACTCACCATACAATACGTGCTACTATGTATAATAATATAGAGTAACTCACCATACAATACGTGCTACTATGTATAATAATATAGAGTAACTCACTATACAATACGTGCTACTATGTATAATAATATAGAGTAACTCACCATACAATACGTGCTACTATGTATAATAATATAGAGTAACTCACTATACAATACGTGCTACTATGTATAATAATATAGAGTAACTCACCATACAATACGTGCTACTATGTATAATAATATAGAGTAACTCACCATACAATACGTGCTACTATGTATAATAATATAGAGTAACTCACCATACAATACGTGCTACTATGTATAATAATATAGAGTAACTCACCATACAATACGTGCTACTATGTATAATAATATAGAGTAACTCACTATACAATATGTGCTACTATGTATAATAATATAGAGTAACTCACCATACAATACGTGCTACTATGTATAATAATATAGAGTAACTCACCATACAATACATGCTACTATGTATAATAATATAGAGTAACTCACCATACAATACGTGCTACTATGTATAATAATATAGAGTAACTCACCATACAATACGTGCTACTATGTATAATAATATAGAGTAACTCACTATACAATACGTGCTACTATGTATAATAATATAGAGTAACTCACCATACAATACGTGCTACTATGTATAATAATATAGAGTAACTCACCATACAATACGTGCTACTATGTATAATAATATAGAGTAACTCACCATACAATACGTGCTACTATGTATAATAATATATAGTAACTCACCATACAAAGTGCTACTATGTATAATAATATAGAGAAACTCACCATACAATACGTGCTACTATGTATAATAATATAGAGTAACTCACCATACAAAGTGCTACTATGTATAATAATATAGAGTAACTCACCATACAATACGTGCTACTATGTATAATAATATAGAGTAACTCACCATACAAAGTGCTACTATGTATAATAATATAGAGTAACTCACCATACAATACGTGCTACTATGTATAATAATATATAGTAACTCACCATACAATATGTGCTACTATGGCGAGCAGGATAGAGTAACTCACCATACAATACGTGCTACTATGGCGAGCAGGATAGAGTAACTCACCATACAATACGTGCTACTATGGCGAGCAGGATAGAGTAACTCACCATACAAAGTGCTACTATGGCGAGCAGGATAGAAAGGCAGCACAGGCTGAGGCAGGCTTCAAGTTCACCGCAGATGGTTTATTGTGGAGAAACCAGGCACTTTTCACTTGAGTTGTTGTTGCAAAACGGATCAGAAATACTCAAAATGTTAAAAAAATAAGATAATGAATCAAGAGAATTACAAAACTGAACTACTGACAAAGTAAATAATATAACTAAACCGAAATGAAAGGCAAAAGAAAAACGCATTTCAGTGCTTAACAAGCATAATCAACTTGTTTTATGTAAACCTTGGAAATATATACTGCCCTGCAAAGCTAAAAGGGGGTAACTCAATTTTTGTCAAAAATGAGTTTTTTTCATTTTTGGAACATTGAAGATCTGCTTTATCATGTGGAAAAATATCTTGAGTCAATTGTGTTGTTTTTTGGAGAAAATAGGGGGTCACATTTACAGTAACTTCCAAAAGCCCTAGAAAAGCCAAGCAAGACTAAGGTAACATCAGTTACGGTTGTTTGGGTCATTTGACTGCACTCTGAATACTCTGCCATGCAACGCAAAAAGGGGGTAACTCACCAGAATGCTCAGGTTGAGTTGAGGTATGAGTTACATTACTGGGCAGGCCTAATGTCATGATTGTGACATCGGACCAATAACACCCCCACCCACACCACCCACATTAACTCCCAAGGTTGCCAGCTCATACGGCATTAACCCCCTAACCCTTATACATTAACCCGCGAGGCACCTCATATGACATTACCCCCCGAGGCACCAGCTCATACCACATTTACCCCCGAGGCTCCAGCTCGTACAACATTATGCCCAGAGACACCAACTCATATGACATTAACCCCCGAGGCGCCAGCTCATACGACATTAACCCCCGAGGCGCCAGTTCATACCACATTAACCCCCGAGGTGCCTGCTCATACGACATTAACCCCCGAGGCGCCAGCTCATACCACACATTAACCCTGATGCGCCAGCTCATACAAATGTAACCCCCGTGGTGCCAGCTCGTACAACATTAACTCCTGAGGCGCCAGCTCATATGACATTAACCCCCGAGGCACCAGCTCATACCACATTAACCGCCGTGGTGCCAGCTCGTACAACATTAACTCCTGAGGCGCCAGCTCATATGACATTAACCCCCGAGGCACCAGCTCATACCACATTAACCCCGAGGCACCGCGCAAATGAAATTAACCCCGGAGGTGCCAGCTCATACAACATTAACCCCCGAGGCGTCGCTCATATGAAATTAACCCCAGAGGTGCCAGCTCATATGACATTAACCACTCAGGTACCAGCTCATACAACATTAACCCCTGAGGCGCCAGCTCATATGACATTAACCCCTGAGGTACCAGCTCATACAACATTAACCCCCGAGGTGCCGCTCATATAAAATTAACCCCAGAGGTGCCAGCTCATACGGCATTATCCCCCGAGGTGCCAGCTCATACAACATTAACCATCTAGGTACCAGCTCATACAACATTAACCCCTGAGGCACCGCGCATATGAAATTAACCCCAGAGGTGCCAGCTCATATGACATTAACCCCCGAGGCACCAGCTCATATGACATTAACCACTGAGCTACCAGCTCATACAACATTAACCCAGAGGCGCCAGCTCATATGACATTAACCCCTGAGGTACCAGCTCATACAACATTAACCCCCGAGGTGCCGCTCATATTAAATTAACCCCAGATGTGCCAGCTCATACGACATCAACCCCCGAGGAGCCAGCTCATACGACATTAACCCCCGAGGCGCCAACACAGACACACAATGGGCCAACAAGAGGCCCACCAAACTAGGCTTGAAGGATGTGTAGCGGCCTGATAATCTAGTTATATTATATTTATACGTATATTATATTAAGCGTAATTGTGCCATGAACATGAGACTTCATGTCTATGTTATCATTATTATCATATATACTGGTTTTATATAGTGATAAGCAACCAAGTGAAGGATCAAATTGAAGTTACTGTCTTTTTGCTTGGCATCACCCCTTATTATTTTGCAGACAATGCAAAGCCAGAGTAAGGTAACTTCCAAATAAGGGTCAAAGGTCAAGTTTGAGCTAAAAAAAATATGTAGATAAATAACTACATTAAATAAACAAATAATTAACACATTTCCAGTTTTCTTCCTACAATATATTTGGCTGGACAACAACAAAACTTTAAAGTCATTTTTCTCAGTTCTACACTCTGGCGAGTTACCCCCTTTTAGCTTTGCAGGGCAGTATAGTAATATAAGTAAATATATTGATATTTGGCGGCAGTGCATCATATGGTGTCAATATGGGCACTAGTGTATCGATACTTTATCACAATAGGAAGTTTCACAATGTATCGCTTCTTCCCCCCCCCTCATCCCTAGGTAAGACGGACACCATCACTCTGCACCCCTCCTCGGGCCTAACGCTGGTGCAGGACTCGGGCCAGCTGGGCACGATGATGAGCCCCATGGAGCTGGTCCAGCTGACCCAGCAGGCGGGCGGCGCGGAGCTGATGCCCTTGGAGGCTCAGGTGGTGGAGGGCAGCATGCTGGTGCAGCAGGAGGTGATGCAGGGCGAGGGCGAGGCCGGCCAGGAGCACACCGTCATCGAGATCAACCCCGGCTCGGTGGAGCTGCAGCTGGCCGGAGAGCACCAGGGCCCAGACGAGCAGAGCGCGCTGACAGAGATGAGCATGATGGCTCCAGAGGGGGAAGAGACACAGGAGGCTCAGACTGAGGGGGGCCAGGGACTACAGCTGGACTCCAACGGGCAGCTAGCAGGTGTACAGATAGTGGTGATTGAAGAAAACACTCAGGAAGAAAACACAGTCAAATGAGACACATTGACCTTTTTATGAATGGACTCATGTGCCGCGCTATCACGGACTTGTGAAATTGTAAATACACAGACTTTTCAAAACCAAGAATGAACTGCCTTGGCCTAACACCAAGCATTAGAGTAGCCATTTTCCTTTTGGGGTGTACATACATGTCATTCACGTCTCACTGATATTTCTATCAGAACAAAGAGGCACTGCAGCCAAGCATAATGCTTCTATTTGTTTTGTAATTCATTTGTAAGAACACAAGCCACCCATGGCCAACACAATGCACTAATGAATCTGAAGTGGTATAGATGCAGGGCTTATATGGTGCTGATGATGTGTCGCGTCACATCGTCTTAAGTGCAACACACGTTGGAAGCGGCGCATCATGTGACGTCATCGCGTGGCGTCCCGCGCACATATAGGAAGTGTCGCACCGCAGTGCGTCAGACTGACCACACACAGTGTGTCCAGTGTGTTTTGGACTTTACTGTCTGGGCCAGGTCAATACCAGGTGGCTGTCAGTCATGGCTTTAGACTTTACTGTCTGGGCCAGGTCAATACCTGGTGGCTGTCAGTCATGGCTTTAGCTTTACTGTCTGGGCCAGGTCAATACCAGGTGGCTGTCAGTCATGGCTTTAGCTTTACTGTCTGGGCCAGGTCAATACCAGGTGGCTGTCAGTCATGGCTTTAGACTTTACCGTCTGGGCCAGGTCAATACCAGGTGGCTGTCAGTCATGGCTTTAGACTTTACTGTCTGGGCCAGGTCAATACCAGGTGGCTGTCAGTCATGGCTTTAGACTTTACTGTCTGGGCCAGGTCAATACCAGGTGGCTGTCAGTCATGGCTTTAGACTTTACTGTCTGGGCCAGGTCAATACCAGGTGGCTGTCAGTCATGGCTTTAGCCCTCCACTGCTGATTGTGACTCACAGCACTAATAGGGTGGCTGTTACTTGAGGTTGGGATTAATTGCACTTGTGTGTTGTAGTGTTGCATCCGAGCTGGGTTTTTTTTTTTGCACTGTGGGTGTGTGATGTCCTTTTAGGATTACAGGAATATGTTTGCAGCAATGCCTAGTATCTGAACATTTCTTTAGAAATAAACATTTGCCACACACACACACACACACACACACACACACACACACACCCGTGCAGGCTTTTGGTCTGCTTAGTTAAGTGGAACATGACTGAAAGAAAATATTGCACAACTTGTGCACTCATCGTCACTCAAGGTGGTTTCACTGTCTCGGATTTCATTTAACACAATTCCCCCTTCCCCCCCTCCATTTCATCTCAGTATTTATTTCAGTATCATTAGGTTGTGTAAGCTATTGGACTGATTGTTTAAGAATATATATATATATATATATATATATATATATATATATATATATATATATATATATATATATATATATATATATATATATATATATATATATATATATATATCATCATCAGTATATAAATGGGAGCTGGGGCTCTGTTTCTCTGTCCCACTGTGATGTCATAAATCCCACTGTGACATCATCTGTGATGTCATAAATCCCACTGTGACATCATCAGTGATGTCATAAATCCCACTGTAACATCATCAGTGATGTCATAAATCTGACATCATCAGTGATGCTGGTCTCATTGGCCGTGCAACGGGCGTGCTGCAGGGCTCTAGGGATCCCTGGTATAATATAGACACACACACACACACACCTTTATTTTACAGTTGTAAGCTAGTGTCATATTTATTTGTTTTAACCATAAGAAACAGGCTTCTCTGGTGTTTCAGGTGCAAGAGACATGCCACCATCTTTTAATTTATGATCCTGGCTGGTTATGAATAAGATCAACACGGACATGTTGAATAGGCCTACTTGTGCATTCTCAAGAGTTGAATTTAACAAATGAGGGTATTTGCATACTGACTTTGTAATGTGTTTAAATATCACATAATAAAAACGTGAATTATTTAATGGTTGTGTCGGAGTTTGGCCACTAGAGGGCACTAGATACACACATGCACCTGCAGCCATGGGCTCGCATCCAGTTAACCACAGCACAGCATTCAGGGAAGTAAACAGCCCCACAACTAAACCATAGCACTGCACCACACTCTGCAGTAAAGCAATCACGAATGTAGTGACGGTAAACCCACCACATGTAATTTACCCACTTTTTAATTAGAGTTTACTCCCCTCTCTCAGGCTGCCATAAATCTTTATCAATTTACATTACGCATCAAACTGCTCTACGTTATACAAAAATTGGGCTCTTTCAAAGTGGAAAAAGCATAAATTGATGCTTCAATAAAACAGATTTTCTTGGTTGTTTGCCATCATCATCTGGACAAGTTTTGTCTTTATATTTTCCACTCCCATCACTGCTGGCTACAGCTGACAAGAAATGTAGCAGAATTGATATCAGGCAAATTGATTGGTTATGTAACATGCGATATGACTACTTCACCAGCAAGCTCCCAACAGTTTCAAAGATTATTGTAGCCTGAGAAATGAAGTAAACGGAAATATGCCACCAAATAGTTCCCTGACAGTAAAAGGCCCTCGGCTAGCAACAGTGGCGCCGGAACGAGTTTGCAATTAGGGGGACATTTAAAAAAAAATTGCAATTTTTATTTTTATTTTTTTTCAATCTTTTTTTGCCGGCCCCCGGTAGGGCGCCGGCAAGAAAAATTGACGTTTTTTTGAACGTCTGGATGATTTTTAGCCATATTTAGAGGAATATCTCATTTTAAATTAACATTAGGATTATACTGTAGTGATGTCATTATTCAGTATTTTCTCCTTTTCTCACTCACTTGTATATTATTATTATTATTATTATTATTATTATTATTATTATTATTATTATTATTATTATTATTATTATTATTATTATTATTATCACTTCGAAACACAGTGCAAAACTCATCTCAACACAAAAATAAAATAACAATAACCGTATACGATTATAGCAGCAGCCAATGACAGTGAGTGCAGTACAGAGTCCAGGTCTGTCTGTCTCTCAGGTGTAATAATCCCACAATGATCACGGCTTTAACAAGTGTCACAGGCTGTGTAAACAGTGTAAAGTGGGCTCTAAGGGGCCCTTTACACGAGGACAGTCTCTGGAAGAAACGACACAATAGCGTTTCCTTCACACCTTTTCCTTCACACCTCCCCGTTTACATGAGCGCTGTTGAATTTTTAAAGCGCCGTAATGTACATGCCAGGTCGCTAGGTGGCATTGTGATGCTCAACGGGGCGTTGCTCGTCACTCCACGGACGCTTCTACATGACGTCATTTCGTAATCGTCTTTCTGGGTTTTAGACACGGAAGTAGATTACGGCTACCGTAGTCATTTTTAGACTTGCCAAAAAGCTGTTTTCATGCTAAAAAAAACAAACTGTTTTAAAGTTGTAATATTCTTCGGGTGAGAACGTTACATAGATGTGACCAGTTTATCAGAATAAGCCTATTTGGAAATCTTTAATGAGCAGCGAGGATCGGGAGCACTGGCTGTGCTGACACTGTCTACTAGTAGGCTGCAGTGAGAAAACACTGTCGATGTGCTTGCCTAACGTTAAATGCCGACCGGGTACAGCCATCGGCTCCTCGCAGCAGCAGTAACGCTCGTTATGAACATGTAACTGAAGTCGGCCGCAGTGTAGCTTAATTCTGAATGTTGCCAAGCCTGTGTCGCGTGTGCAGGCACGTCAGAGTTTCTGGGAAGACTATCGTTTCTAACCGATTACATGGAGCGCTCAGCGGGAAGCGTCACCAACAATTCCACTCTAGAGGGTGGTTTCAAAATGTGTCGTTTCCTAAGCGCGAATTCGCCGTCGCCGTCTTAACGGGAGGCACTAACGATAAAATAATTCCCCGTTTCCATAGGAAACCGTCCTCGTGTAAAGTGCCCCTAAGCGTCAGGGGCAGTTGCCCCCTCAGATTAAAAAAAAAAAAAAAAATTAGGGGGACCGAATTTCAAGGGCGACAAAATGTCCCCATGTCCCCCTTGTTCCGGCGCCAGTGGCTAGCAAATCAAGCAAGGTCCATGGTGGCGTCGCCCGCCCTGCAGCTCGCCCGCTACGCGGCCTCGCCTGCTCTATGACATCACTGATGACATCATCACTGAACTTATCCTCAGCCAGGAAGGATGACATCACTGAGGACATCATCACTGATCACATCATTAGGTAGTTAGGGCAATCACCTGCTCTTTACACCCATTGAAAGTTTCAGCCCCATCGCATGTAAAACGGCATATTGATTGATGCTGCATTGTGGCAGCTGCAGAGGACTAATCCTACGCCCCCAAATATGAATACAATAAAAATAAAATAAAACAGGTTCATAACTGCAGAGTGATAACCTTACTAGATTTTGATGTGAGTTTAAAGAATAGGGATTAAGACTATCAAAATTGCATTTTTGAATTTTTACTTATTTTTCACATTTCTTATTTATTTATGATATTAAATTATTAATACATTATTATTATTATTATTATTATTATTATTATTACCTTTATTATTATTATTATTATTATTATTATTATTATTATTATTATTATTATTATTATTATTATTATTATTATTATTATTATTATTATTTATCTTGACATATTCTTTGAAAAAAAGAAATGGGTTGGTCTACTCTAGACCTCCCCCAGGCCCGGCAGAACCATCATGAGGGCTGGTTCTGGCTCCCAGGGTGCATAATGCCCAGAGGTCTGCTCTATATATCCATTTCACAGCAACCATTTTGAGGTGGTAAATCAGAAAGTAAAGCAGGTGTAACCAATACCAAACCAATGATGGTCCCATTGCATTTAGGTGTTCCAGTGCCAGGGCCCTCGGTAATGTTATTGGTTACACCTGTTTTGGTTCCTTTACCACCACAAAACGGTTGCTGTGAAAAGGGCCTATTATTGTCTTGGCTGTGATATGCTGAGTGACAGATGTTGAGGTAAAGTGCAATGCCAGCTGTGTGTGTGTCGGCTGTCACTGTCAGCATGTCAGTTAGTAGCTAGTGGATCTGTGAAAAATGAATAAAAAGATCGCACACTCGAAGGCTCCTAGTTTGTGTTTTTTATTTCAAACACCCCAAAAAAATGTGACGTTTTGTATGGGGCAGCGTAAGGGACAAATTTAAGACTACTGAGAAGCCGTCGGAGGCTATATCTTTGCCGAAGCCAGCTATGGATCTGGCCAATGATCTGCCAGCACCGGCAACTGAGAGACCGTCAGTGAGAAATGAGAAGCCGACTATTGATTCGTCTTACCTAGCAGTCCACTGGATCATCTATTGACTAGGCTGGTCATTAGCTTGTCTAGGCTGGCTATTGATTTGTCTTACCTAGCAGTCCACTGGATCATCTATTGACTAGGCTGGTCATTAGCTTGTCTAAGCTGGCTACTAGCTTGGAGAGGCTAGCAACCCACTGGATCATCTATTGGCTAGGCTGGTCATTAGCTTGTCTAAGCTGGCTACTAGCTTGGAGAGGCTAGCAACCCACTGGATCATCTATTGGCTAGGCTGGTCATTAGCTTGTCTAAGCTGGCTACTAGCTTGGAGAGGCTAGCAACCCACTGGATCATCTATTGGCTAGGCTGGTCATTAGCTTGTCTAAGCTGGCTACTAGCTTGGAGATTATTATTAGCTTCTTCTTCTTCTCTCATGTTTATTAGCAAACAAGCTGAGGTGGACAGTTGGATTTTCCTTTTCCTTTCCTAGTATGGGGCAGCGTAAGGGACAAATTTAAGACTACTGAGAAGCCGTCGGAGGCTATATCTTTGCCGAAGCCAGCTATGGATCTGGCCAATAATCTGCCAGCACCGGCAACTGAGAGACCGTCAGTGAGAAATGAGAAGCCGACTATTGATTCGTCTTACCTAGCAGTCCACTGGATCATCTATTGACTAGGCTGGTCATTAGCTTGTCTAGGCTGGCTATTGATTTGTCTTACCTAGCAGTCCACTGGATCATCTATTGACTAGGCTGGTCATTAGCTTGTCTAAGCTGGCTACTAGCTTGGAGAGGCTAGCAACCCACTGGATCATCTATTGGCTAGGCTGGTCATTAGCTTGTCTAAGCTGGCTACTAGCTTGGAGAGGCTAGCAACCCACTGGATCATCTATTGGCTAGGCTGGTCATTAGCTTGTCTAAGCTGGCTACTAGCTTGGAGAGGCTAGCAACCCACTGGATCATCTATTGGCTAGGCTGGTCATTAGCTTGTCTAAGCTGGCTACTAGCTTGGAGATTATTATTAGCTTCTTCTTCTTCTCTCATGTTTATTAGCAAACAAGCTGAGGTGGACAGTTGGATTTTCCTTTTCCTTTCCTAGTATGGGGCAGCATAAGGGACAAATTTAAGACTACTGAGAAGCCGTCGGAGGCTATATCTTTGCCGAAGCCAGCTACGGATCTGGCCAATGATCTGTCAGCACCGGCAACTGAGAGACCGTCAGTGAGAAATGAGAAGCCGACTATTGATTTGTCTTACCTAGCAGTCCACTGGATCGGCTATTGGATCGGCTGGTCATTAGCTTGTCTAGGCTAGCTACTAGCTTGGAGAGGCTGGCAACCCACTGAATCAGCTATTGGATCGGCTGGTCATTAGCTTGGAGAGGCTAGCAACCCATTGGATCGGCTAGTCATTAGCTTGTCTAGGCTAGCTACTAGCTTGGAGGGGCTGGCAACCCACTGGATCAGCTATTGGATCGGCTGGTCATTAGCTTGTCTAAGCTGGCTACTAGCTTGGAGAACTGCGGTCAACTGAGCCATCGTTTGCGAAACCACAGTCAAGCCAGCCGCCACTTGGCTTTTGATGCGCGTCTATTCGTGCTGTAACGGTACTGCTGCTTCACCGGTGTTCGGAGCGGGCTAAAAAGTCAAGTGTCACAATTCAGCGATCCTTTCTTACATTTACTTTAACATACTAGATCGACATTACAACAAACAGCGTATTGAATGACTGTTGAATATGTCACAAAAGTCCAACCTTATTGAACGATCGTAGCAGGAGTTTCGCTTGGTACTATCATGTTGATGCTCTCAACAAGGTGGGAAAACAGGCATTTCCGGGACTGGTTTTTCAAAATAAAAGCACGATTCGACTCCAGTCTATACCACACAGATTTAGTGTTTTTTCCAACTTTCTAAGTACTGTACAATCGCATAACTCCATAATCCCACACCATGACTGACAGTTGTGTGTACACTACACCCCTGGGTATACACTCTCATGAAATTAGCCATTTTCACGGTGCCATTTTGGAGAAATTGACAAAATCTCAATACTGACCTTGAAAAAGGTGTTTTTTCCGCCTTTCCAAGTACTGTACAATCGTCAATTACAACTACTGCTGCTACTACCAGTCCCACTACTACCAACACTACTACTATTAGTACTACTACTACTGCTTGGAAACCATCAGGTCACCGGATCTCAACCAAACATTGTTTACTTGTGCGTATACCAACTGTGAATAAATGTGCACTATTTGGATGTTTATTATGTCTCATATATCCCCAGGTCACCCGTCAATCGGCGCTTGCGGCTATATTTTGATTTTGTTATTGTACTTTTCAAGATGTAACGTCTGCTTCTGTACATTAGTGTTTCCCATAGAGAGCCAATGCGTCCTCTGTTGCAACACAAGACCACCTGAGACAGGGCCTCCGATGACCGACTGGTTATGGTATTGTTCTACCCTTGTGTGTGTGTATACCATTGAGATATAATATGGTGTATACAGTGTATATATACAGTATATATTAGGGATGCACCGATATGAAAATTTTGGCCGATGCTGATAACCGATATTAACATTGCTGTTATGGCCGATAACCGATATTTACCGATGTCGATATGATCTGTATAAAACCAAATTTTTATGATCATCACATTTTGTACATACTGAAAAACACATGTTAACACTGAATTTGAAAAAGTTATGCATTTCTTTATTTGCAAAGCCTTTGGAAAAGCCCATAAATCATAGATTTACTGCATTATTTCATATCAATGTGAAGAATTTGGCTGATAATGATAACCGATAATAACATTGCAACATCTGACCGATACCGATATGACCGATATGTTAAAAAATGACCAACATCGGCCGATACCGATATGATTGCCGATATATCGTGCATCCCTAGTATATATATATACATATATATATCTATATATATATATATATAGATATATATATATATATATATATATATATATATATATATATATATATATATATATATATATATATATATATATAGCGCTATATATAGCGCTATATATATATAGCGGGGGGTTATGCAGCGTGAACAGCAGCACCTGTGTGTCTGCTCTCCACACGCGACGTCTTCATCAACAGCTTCTTTACCTCCTCTAACCCTCCTCCTCCTCCTCATCCTCCTCCTCCTCCTGATTCTGGACATGCAACATGTTTTGCGACGCTGCCCACACAAAGTGTCTCTCTTCCTGAATCTCTGCAGCCACGCCCCCCGGCTCCAGTCTAATGATATGCACAGGAAAGTAGGTTATGTTGTTTTCATACCTCCATTTTACCATGGACTTGTGTGGTTTATATCTTTTGTTATCCCTCCGCCAGCGATAGCCAGGTCGGAGGCATTATGGATCCGGGTTGTCCGTCTGTCCGTACGTCCAATACATCCATGGTACGTATGTACATCCGGGCCCCTATCGTTGCATCGGCGCTGTTTCTAGGCCGAGCGCCTGGCGCAGCGCAAATCAGTGGGCGTGGACCAGCGCACTTGATATCGTCGTGCTGGCGCTACACGCAGCCTAAAGCATTACAACCACGCCTTTTAAGCGTAAAATTATGCACCATCATGCTCATTGGATAACTGCAATAAACGAATCGCACGCTTGCCTTTTTAGCTCCAATTCCAGTGGTCCCGCAAAACCAGATGAAAGCCAAACGCTCTGCCCCCCCCCCCCCCCCCTCCCTTCATCCAGTCTGTCTGTCTCCATTATAGGCTATTATTCCATATTATTATGCTTCTCAAACCAATAACTGCAGTTTAAATACGCTACACTATAGCAAGATCAAAGTGAAAAGAATGTTCTAAATGCATCGGATAGAAAAATATAGCCTATCCCTATATGATGAGATTAATTTTATATTGGTGAAAGTTTGTCCAGAACGATATCGTTTTCTCTCCCCTGCTGCAGGTAGAATGATGCACATAAATATACCCTACATTATGTAAAGTCATTGCATAAATGTGTTTTTATTGGAAAACTAAATGTTAAGTAGGGCCAAGTTATTGGAGCGGACATCACAGTATAGCACATGACAGTAGAAAGCGTTCCGCTGTCACTTATCTAAATCACGTTAACACATTCACTGCCAGCCATTTTTTTTTTACTGTAGGTAGGTTCTGCCAGAGGGTTTTTTTGAGGATTCTGGCTCATCTTTCAAGACCCGAGGATTCTTTTCTGCTAAGATTTTGTGAACACACAATATCTCAAAATAACTAATAGAATGTGTGCTTTCTCTGTCTAAAAGAGTTAGTTTGTAGAGTTAGTAGTTATGTAAGCATTAGCAGTTGAATACAGCATGGTTTCAGCGTCAGAAAAATTATTCAGAGATAAACGGCTTTTTGTGAAATTCGATAGAACAGTCACTTTAACCATTCATTTTTGGCATCAGTAAGACCTAAACAATAGTTTTGAACAGTAATTTCCTCCATAACAGCAGGAAACTCCCCTCTCCTTCCAACTCCTCCCTCCGTGGGCGTTCTTCTTGGCTGCAGCTGCCGTGTCACAAGCTTGTCACCAGTCTCACTGCTTTGCTGCTGCTGTGCGGCTGTGCCTGTCTGCGCGGCCGCTCTTTGAGGAAGTCTGGTTGGACTCGCTCGCTTCTTGGAGTTTTGGTTGAGAGCTTTGATGAAGCTTTTGCGATTCTGGTCATATTTATGCTGCGTGTTTCAAAGTGTGTTCCATCCGTAATCTATTATGCAAATTTGCAATCCCGCACTGCCAGCAATCAGCGCGAAAACGAAAGCGTTTTCGCCAATCCGTTTTCATGAGAATGGCTTCGTCACACTGCTTTTTGCTTGCCTTCCTCCTTCCTTGTCGCCACTTAGTGGGTCGGTGGAATGGGTTGTACACGTTGTACACGTCCAATACTTATATAAGAGATGTAAAAGGGTTAGATGCACATCCCACGGTCAAAAAAAAAATAATCATTTTTTTGACGTATTAACACATTGAGTGCCAGCCATTTTTTCAATCCTGTAGGTAAGTTGTGCCAGGTTTTTTTTTGAGGATTCTGGCTCATTTTACAACAGCCGAGGATTCTTTTCTGTTAAGACTTCGTGAACACCAATCATCTAAAAATAACTAATAGAATGTGTGCTTTCTCTGTCTAAAAGAGTTAGTTTGCAGAGTTAGTAGTTATGTAGATATTAGCCGTTGAGTACAGCATGGTTTTAGCGTATGAGACAGCAAGCTGAGATAATCGCAGTTTTGTGAAATTCAATCAAACAGCAGAACAGTCACCTGCCTGTGATTGTGGGTGCCCTTGGGCGAGACTGTATACTGTATTGTGTGTGTGTGTGTGTGTGTGTGTGTGTGTGTGTGTGTGTGTGTGTGTGTTCGCGCGTTGCTCCGCGGCTCTGGGGGGAGGGGATCTCTGTCCGTTCTTTGCCCCCGCGGCGTGTCTGTCTCCCGCTCTGTGTGTGCTCTCTCTCTCTCTCTCTCTCTCTCTCTCTCTCTCTCTCTCTCTCTCTCTCTCTCCTCTCTCTCTCTCTCTCTCGGGACTGGGGGGAGGGGGAGAGAGAGGGAGAGAGTGTGTGTGTGTCTCCGGGCTCCTCCCTCCGTCTGTGCTGCGGGGGAAGGATTCTCCGCGGCTGTCTGGACTGTAAAAACTGTTTCTTGAGGTTTGAGTAAGCTTTTGCGATTCTGGTCTTATTTATGCGCGGGGGTGCTCGAGTGTGTGTGTGTGCGCGCGCGCGCGCGTGTGTGTGTGTGTGTGTGTGTGTGTGTGTGTGTGTGTGTGTGGGATCGAGGGAGTTTTCGCCGAGCTGCTTCCTTGAAAATTACACTGTGGCTTTCTCCAGCGCGCTGGCTGGCTGCTCTGGCTGTGGCTGGCTGTGGCTTCTCTCTGTCTTGGGAGAGAACTGTCGCCACTTAGTGGTCGGTAAAATAGATTATACACATTCTCTTCCTCCCAATAGTGATATAGAAGACGTAAAAGGAGTTGATTGATGTCCCACCGTCAAAAAAAAAAAATGTTTATGTAAGACGAGATAGCTCGTCTATGGCACTTAACCGTTGGATTATGTAAGACGAGATATCTCGGCTATGGCACTCAACGTGTTAATACGTCGTTGGCAGTGAACGGTTTTTTTTTTTTGACGTATTAATACGTCATTGGCAGTGAACGTGTTAAAACGACAAGAGATATATATAGGCCCAGGAGGACATATATGTTTCACATAGGGTGGTGTATTCATTTCGATGTTTCATTTGGTCCAATATTGAAATGTGTACAATTGCAGGTTGTGTTACCATTACACATTAATTTAGATCGACCTTTTATATCTATTTCGCCTCATTTGGTTGCTATTTAGTAGCGAAATGGAGAAGCACAATGCATGCTGAGACAGGCCAGACAATTTACAACTTATTTTTCCTATATGGGAAGTGTGTTGTGCCTGTCTAAGCGAGGGAGTCAGAGAGAGAGAGAAGGGTGACAGAGAAGAGGCAGAAGAGCACTGGCGCACTGAATAGGCCTGGTTTCAGAGAGAGACAGAGAAGGGTGACAGGGGAGAGGCAGAAGTGCACTGGCGCACTGAATAGGCCTGGTTTTCAAAGGCGCAAAGCGCTAAATTTACGGCAGGTGCGAAGATATCAGTACGCCGAGATTTAAGGCCGACACGCCCACTTTGGCCCATTCTGGGACTGCGCCACGCCCATTCGGCCTAAAGCGCATTTGGCAGCCTAAAGCCATATTGATATCGTCCCAAAACAGGCGCAAGGCACGTTTTTTTGCGTTTAAGGCCCGTTTTAGCGCCGAAGGCTTGTGGGAGAATAGGGCCCCCGATGTTCGTTAACGCGATATCTGAGGAACGCCTTGAATTTAATCAAATTTGCCTCAAACATCGACTTAGACTCAAGGATGATCTGATTAGATTTTGATGGTTAAAGGTCAAAGTTCAAGGTCACTGTGACCTCACACACCAAATTTCCAAGCTCTTTAATGCAACATCTCAGGAGCGCCTTGACGGAATTTCTTCCAATTTGCCTCAAATGGCGATTTGGACTCAAGAATGAACTAATTGCGGAGGCATAAATGCGCGGTGCGGTCATTCTAGTTATTTTTATTGTTGATTGTTCTATTTTGTTTATTTGATGTTATGTGTTACCGTATGTCCTGATTTATAAGACCAGGGACCATGTTGGAAATAAGCGTTCACACTTTTACATGTCTGTTTCTTTGATTTTGTTCTGCTATATCCATAAATAAAATCAATCAATCAATTTGGTGAACATTAAAGCCAATGTTTCTCTGGTCATAAGAACAGAAAAGAAAAATTTAGTTGGTTCCTAGTTTTCTGCACACACATGAATCACAACAAGTCCTTAAAGTCCAAGTTTAACAAGTCCTTAAAAATATTTAAAAGGATACTTATTCTAATAGATTGTTATAAAAAAAATACTCTTCCAAGCCTGATAGACGTCTGTAAAATCAGAATCAGAATTGTCTTTATTGCCAAGTAAGTTTACACACAGGCTACAAGGAATTTACTTTGGTGTTCAGTGCATAACATCAATAAAGATAGTAAGAGAACTTAGGAGAGTAAATGTAAAAGGCAAGGTACTGCAAGTCAAGAAGCATCAAATATAAAATACACATGTTCAAAGTACTCTATTACCGCCGCCTGTCGTGAGAGTAAGTGTTGTTCTTCGGCTGCTAGTTCAGTGAGTTTAGCTCGTAGACTGATCAGACTGATACTGTTGGAATCTGTGGATTCAGCTTTCATAACAAGATGTCAAAACTGGAAACTGGTGCAAACAAACAACAACAACCATTATTACTGCGACCACCACGACATGTACTTTTGTAACAAGGGTGTATTTAGAAACAGGTACTCTGCACAAATATCAATAATATCAAATATCAAATAAAAACATTTAGCCTACACAAAGAATAATATGTACATATATTTTATAATAAAAAGTCAAAGCTTGAGGGAGTGAAGGCTTTGCCACCTCAATGATAAGTTTTTGAGTCATGCAGATGCATCACTAATGCACTTTCCTCTGTCCAGATTTTCACTCCTCAAGAATTCAAAATAAATCACATTTCTGTCACACGTGTGCTTCTGCTTCTCCAACACAAAACCAGCACAGCTGATCACAGTTTGAAGGTGTTGTACCTCGAGGAGAGATTTTTTTCTCTCTTTCTTTACTTTGTCCTTTATTATAAATTAAATAGGAGTGATGAGATTCATGGTAAAAAAATATACTCCTTTTCATCACAGAGCCCAGAACAGGTGTGTTGTAAAGTGGTCATTCCTTCACTCCCCTACACATGGACCCAGTCACACTCTCTATAGTCACATACTGTACACACAGAGCAGAGTGACACTCCCTATAGTCACATACTGTACACACAGAGCAGAGTGACACTCCCTAGTCACATACTGTACACACAGAGCAGAGTGACACTCCCTATAGTCACATACTGTACACACAGAGCAGAGTGACACTCCCTATAGTCACATACTGTACACACAGAGCAGAGTGACACTCTCTATAGTCACATACTGTACACACAGATCAGAGTGACACTCCCTATAGTCACATACTGTACACACAGAGCAGAGTGACACTCCCTAGTCACATACTGTACACACAGAGCAGAGTGACACTCCCTATAGTCACATACTGTACACACAGAGCAGAGTGACATTATATATATATATATATATATATATATATATATATATATATATATATATATATATATATATATATATAGTGTCATGTATATACATACATACATACATACATACATACATACATACATACATACATACATAGCCTACATACAGTAAGATGTAGCTATTCTATATATATAGATAATTTGTCACATTTATGTTTTTAATATAGCCTATATTGGCAAATTTAGGTACTATTTTTTCTACCTTTTTCAAAATGTTTTCTCTTTTTGTTAGATTCTCTACCAGAGCTAATTGATTGATTGAACTATGCGTTTAGGGGCGGGCCATTTTATCACACGGCCGCTACAAAGGTGTGTGAGATCACCCTCATTTTATGAATGAACCTGATGAAGCACATCTGTGAAACATGATGTTCTGACATCTGTTGCCAATAAATTATGTATCTTTGAAAGTCGGTCTTCCTGCAGATTTGTGGAGTGTGCGGTCTCCCTATATACATCACACTATATACATACACCCAAATCAGCCATTTTGTGTTGAAAAGGCAGGAAGTAAAGCAGGTGAAAGCAAGACATTGATTAGAGCCCCGGGACTGGGCCAGCTGTCCCTGCAGTGGAGGAACAGCAAACAGGACCTTCTTTGCACCTCTGTTTTACTTCCTGCCTTTTAGACACAAAATGGCAGATTTGGGTGGGATGTGAAATAGGCTAATGGACTTATCCTGATGAGTTTGTTTTTTTATCCAGATTAGAATACTACTTTATTAATCTCCCTCCCCGGCAACCTTCGGGATAGTCCACTGCTCAAACCTCTGGGCTACCTACCGCCCAAGTCTACCAGTCCACCCTATATCAGGCTGAAGGTCTTTTTAGAATTAAAGAGAATAATATGTGTGAATAAATCGCACGGCAAAAAGGGGAAAAAATACAAATGTACAGCAAATTCTGATTTGGTGTGAATAGTTCCATAGAGATAAATGTTTGTTTGTTTGTTTGTTTGTTCTTAATCGCCATGCAATTCATTCACACTGATTATTCGCTTTTGGTCTGAAAAGATTAAAACTGGCCTTACTCGAGAGTAGCGTATGTTTGGTCTTGGTCCATGGTGGCTGGATTGAGGCCCTGGTAGGTGGAGTCTGGCTGGGATCTGGAGGCTGGAGGACAGTTGGCATAGGAGACATTCTGTAAAAAAAAAAATACAATATTAAGTTCAGTAAGGTTACAAGGCAGGAGAGCACACCAGCGGTAGCCATGGAAACAGTCCTCCATCTTGCATGTATCCTACATCTATGCTGTTTTAAGCTGTGTGTCCATATAGTGTTTTTCCTCATTAAAAGCAGAGAGAGGCGGCTGCAAGGTACAGAAAAGATGGCCTCTGCAGAAAAGAGCTGCACCCGGAGTTTATTTCCTGCTAAAGCAGGGGTGTCACACTCAATTTCATCCTGGGCCACATCAGCCTTATGGTTGCCCGCAAAGGGCCGGTTGTATGTAACATGATATAAATGTATCTAGCGTACTTGTTATTATATTACATAATTGCCACTGATTCGATCAGTACTGGTTTTTATAATAACGTTAATAATTAACTCTGAAAGCAGAATTATAGGAATGATAATGGCAAACAGGGAACTAGTAGCTTACAGACAACTAGCAGCCTCCAACTATTAGAATTAATTGAATTAGAATTGTATTGCACGATTTGTGTTCTTTTCTAGCTCTCGCAGGCCACATAAAATGAGATGCAGGGCTGGATTTGGCCCCCGGGCCTTGAGTTTGACATATGTGTCCTAAAGGCACCAATCAAACATTCTCCAACCAACACAGGAGAGACCATAGAACCATAAACCATAGAACATTTCACTCCAACCAAAACGTAAAAAAACATTGAAAAAATATTGTCTTTAAATCCGCTTTTTTTAAACGTTTTGGTCAGAGTTAAATGTTATGGTCTCCCCTGTTTCTAAATATATTTGAACCGTTTGGTTTGAACAAGTAAAACTGTTTTCATAAGCATTTTAGGAAATGTCTATGGGAAAATAAATAATGGATGAAAATCTCTGGTACAGTGCTGAAGCAGGAAGTGATGTTCACTTTGGCCCTCTATGCCAGTGGTTCTCAAATGGGGGTCCGCGGACCCCCAGGGGTCCGTGGCACTTTGCCAGGGGGTCCGCGAGAAATTTTCAGGTAAAAAAAAAAAAAAAAAATGCTACATGTTACTTATTCCTGGTGCTAGTCTATCAAAATATCTTGGCTGTCATTGATTGTGTTGCATAGTGGTTTTCTGTACTGTTTGCAAATTGTGATATTGTAAGTCGCTTTGGACAAAACAAAAGCGTCTGCTAAATGACGTAATGTAAATGTAATGTAATAAAAAAAAATATAGCCTATATATTTATAACGAAAATAGTTTATGCTTTAAATCTAAAATGGTTCATGGATTACATTCTAATAACAAATCTATCAAATTAAAAGTCAAGCATGTTACCATGGAAACAATTAAGCTTAGCCCAAAATCACAAATCAGAATGAGGGGGTCCCCGGTATATTTTCTATATTGTAAGGGGTCCTTGGCTGAAAAACATTTGAGAACCTCTGCTCTATGCCATCAAACATTCTCCAACAACTGCCAGCATCCTCAGACAACTGCCTGTTGGTGTTTGTCCGTGTTTGTTGGAGAATGTTTGATTGGTGTGCCTTGTGCTTAACTTTAACTAATTATAAACAAACTCATCAGAAAGATGAGCACTTGAACATACGTCAGTGTGATAAGAACTACCTAAAATGACAGAAACCATCAGCCAGACACCAGAGGGCAATCAAGGTGTTTTGGCTTCACTTTTTGGGAGCTGACATGACGTCCATATATTATACCATCAATGGTGGAACTGGAAACTAACTATGAGAATAAACAGAGATACAAAGAGTTAAAACAATTCACCTGCAGGTTTATGGAGCCTGAGTTTCCCCTGGTGTTCGATCCTGTGGAACAGACAGTACAAAGATTTTTATTTGTGTGTGTGTGTGTGTGTGTGTGTGTGTGTGTGTGTGTGTGTGCGTGTGCGTGTGCGTGTGCGTGTGCGTGTGCGTGTGCGTGTGCGTGTGCGTGTGTGAGTGTGCGTGTGTGTGTGTGTGTGTGTGTGTGTACTGGAAGATGATGGAAGATGATAGTTTACACAGTTGAAAGCAACTCACCATCACTTTCTCTCTTTCTCTTCCATCTGTAGAGCAGCACAGTCAGCAGCACCAAAACAACCACAACAACAACAGTCACACAGACACACACAGCCACGACCAGGAAGTCACCTGGGCGAGAGAGATAGAGGGAGAGTGGGGAAGAAGGGAGAGAGAGGGAGGGAGAAAGAGAGAGAAGCAGGGGGTGCAGGGCCAAAAAGATGAAGGGAATAATATAAATGAGAAAATCATCCTATTTTATGTGACTATCAAATAGTTTGGTATCATCAACTAAAGAGGAGACAAACTGTAAATCATAAGTCGGATGTTTTCTGAGTGACAGCTGATTCATCTATAGCTTAACTTGTACTTAGAAACAATGTTAACATGTTCAACACATCCTAAACTACACGTGTATCTTGTGTTACTGTAAACTCCTGTAAAAATATGACATTTTTACGTGTAGGCTAATGCATGTATAAAACATTTTACATTGTGGAGAAATATGATATCGTTTTTACAACATGTGTGAAAGTGTCTTACTTGTCTCAATTGGAGAGGAGGAATCAGTTCTGGTTGTTGTTGCAGGCAGGTCAGCTGGAGGAGTGGTGGTTGTTGTTGTTGGAGGAGGAGGAACTGGTTAAAGGTTAAACACATTCTGTTATATGTTTTTAAAGGTTTTTCTACTTTTAACTAGGCAGGTTTTAACTTAAATTAATTGATGTTTGAAACACTTAGGCCATGTTCACATTACAGGCAAATCCGATTTGCTGATGAAGTCATTAATCATCATTATCTTGATTGGTTTCCCAAATCTGATTTGGGAGTGTGTCCGCACTGCCACAAATCTGATTTTCAAGTCGGATCTATGTGTCCAGACGTAAACAGCCTATCTGCATGGGTTGCTATGGTAACGACGTGGGCATCAGTAAGTATTTACAGCAGTCTTTACAGGGATCCCATTTCCTCATTTCGGGTCAGTGTCACCAACTCTCGTCAAGTCCCGCAAGCCTTTCCTGCCGCTGGCCTGTGGACTGACTTGACGAGAGTTGGTGACACTGACCCGAAATGAGGAAATGGGATCCCTGTAAAGACTGCTGTAAATAGCCCGGGGGAGATTGGCAGTCTGATGTTTCTTTAGGGATCATATAATCACGATATGGGTCGAAAACGGGAATAAAACTGTCTATTTACATGGAGGAACAGCACGCTGCCATGTGGCCCCGACGGAGCTCAATTCTAGGACTGGCTTGGACACTATTGATCTCCAAACAACGCGTAGGAGGCACAAAAACGCTGCGGAGAACACTGGGTGAGTCGTCAGATAATAATTAATGTGAGGAGAGGGCTCCAGGTAAAAAAAAATCGAAATTCTCCTTTAATAGGTCACTAAAGTTCACAAATCAGATTTGGCCTCCTAGTCTGAACATGACCTTAGATCCATTTCACCATGTAATAATCAAATATAGCCACAAGCAGCAATTTAGGGGTCCAAGCACGATTTGAAAAGACAAACAGACCAAACATTCCAGAAGGTAAAACGACACACACAAACTGACATGTTGTGAAGTTCAGACATGCAGTCTTAGCTTTAGTGTCGGCCCGTGACTTATGTCAAGTTCATCTTTTCATTATAATCACATTGATGGAGTTGTTCACAACTGACAAACTTCCTATTATTTGTCCTTAATAACTGATGAGTTTAGAAAGGACACATCTGGATTAGATCTCACAAACTTCCACATGAAAGGTTGAGCGTTCACCTACTGAGCCAAATAAACACCTGGTAAACTAAAGGGAGAAGTCATGTGATACTGCAACCTATGGCAAGTAGAACTTGTCCACCTGGGGATTTGAACCCTGGACCTTTGTAACTCCAAAGAAGGTGTCTTTACTGCCTGCTCCACTGGAGAGACATTAATGTTTAGACACAAAACATTACAGAAGGTAGAACAAGAACAGCGCTCACTGCTTCACTCTCTTTTTCTGTGCAGAGCTGTGATTTGATGAAATTGTCAAATAAATTAATTCCTTCATGCACTGAAAGTCAGGTGTAAGAAGTAAACTAAATGTGTCTCTCCTCCTACATCAGCTGTGATCCCAGTCTTACCTGGGTTGTTGGTCTTGATCACTGCTGGGTCCAGTTTGGTGACGATGTCCTCCTTGACACCAGAGAGCTGAAACACACACTCATACTTCCCCCAGTCTTCAGGTTTGACTGATGAAACGTTCAGCTGAACGCTCGTCTGGAAGGTTCCATCATGGTTGGGGAGGATCTCTACCTGCTCCATGAGGTCCTGAAGCTTCTCTCCATCTCTCATCCAGAACAACATGGCTCTGTCTGGGTAGAATCCTGTAGCGTGGCAGCTGACTGGAGAGGAGGGAGTCTTCTGGAGGAGAGACACCGAGGGAAGAACTGGCGAGAGAGAGAGAAAGACACACGCACACACACACACACACACACACACACATGCACGCGCACACACACACACACACACACACACACACACACACACACACACACACACACACACACACACACACACACACAAATAAAAATCTTTGTACTGTCTGTTCCACAGGTTCAAACATGAGGGGACACGCAGACACCATAAACCTACAGGTGAGTTACTTTAACTCTTTGTATCTCTGTTTTTTCTCATAGTTCGTTTTTTCCACCATTGACATGATGTCCATATTTTATATATAAAATATGGACATCATGTCAGCTCCCAAAAAGTGAAGACATCTTGATTGCCCTCTGGTGGCTGGCTGCAGTATGGGTCATGAATCCGGACCTATGGAACACAATGTCCGCAGTAAAGTGCAAATTGGCTTTTTACCAAATCACCGCACTACTGAGCACGTTTACATTCTACACACTCTCATTAATCCTTGTGTACAACACAAAAAGAAGGGTACATTTGTTGCATGTTTTATTTTAAAAGGTGTTTGATTCTATTTGGCAAGAGAGATTATATTACAAACTTCTCCAAATCGGTGTTGGGGGTAACTTTATGACATAATTAAGTCAATCTATGTCAGTAATAAGTGTGGAGTCAAAATTGGCGACAAAACTACAGATTTCTTCACTCAAGGGAGAGGGGTTTTTCAAGGCAACAGCTTGTCTCCAACTCTATTTAACATCTACCTTCATGATTTAGCATGTTGGAGCAGTCTGGAACCCCTGGCCTAACCCTTAACAACAAGGAAGTTAAATGTCTGCTCTATGCTGATGACCTGGTGCTGCTGTCACCTGCACAACAAGGGCTGCAGCAGCACCTGGACCTGCTGGAGCAATACTGTCAGAACTGGGCCCTGACAGTCAACTTTAACAAATCTAAAATCATGATCTTCCAAAAGAAGCCCAGATCTAAAAAAAAACAAATATCAATTAAAATTAGGAAACACTCACATAGGGCCCTATCGTTGTACGGCGCTATCGTTTGTGCTGTGTTTGCGCGCCTCTTATTGCTATCTTCCCAGATATCTGCCTCCACCGTCTAGTTTTGCGCTGGGATGACACAGGTGTATGCGTGGCCCAGGCGTGTCGGTGAGCCTTTAGCCTATCATGTGTCTCACGCAAGTGTAATTTAGCGCTGTGGGGAAGATACCGTCGGTATGTGCCGAGCGCAAAGAGAGGTTTGGGAGTTGCCCGTTCCAAAATAGGCGTTCCAGCACAAAGTGTTAGAAAAAAATCGCCTTGGGTGCTCTCAATTTTAATGCCAGCAAATAGCTGGTCTTAGCGCAAACAACCCCACTACGCCAGGGTACGCCTGAGCACAGACAGTATTCTCCGGCGCAGTGCAGGAAATCCTCGCTTGGATAGGCCCATTACGCACGGCTCGCACGCGGACACACAATTCCCTCCTCAGAATGCCACGTTGATTTTCAACTAACCTACACTGCAGAAAAAAACACACCTTGATTTAACAATGAGAATTCGTTTGTCATGGTTTTGTGCGAAAAAGTGATTTGCGTTTTGAATTGGATTACCAGGGGAACGAGGGTCTGGGTTGTAGTCTGTGTGTAGCGTGGGGAGGGGTGCTTTGTGGTCTCCCCGGATAAGTTGTGAGCTGGGCCGGGTAGGCAGGCCGGGGGGGGTCGGTGCACATAGAGGCACTACCGAGGCTGTGCTGTGCGTGGTCCCGCGGATCAAAATCACTTTCTGGCAGCAAATCACTTTGTGACACAACACCGGCCAGTAGGCTATAAGTAACCATTGATAGTATACAGTAACCTCTCTCCCTGCACCATGCAACAATAGCTTAACCCGAGCGGACAATTCTGGTACAGGCTATTGAAATTAAATCTCACACATCCCTACCCTATTAAAGAAACACATATTTTTAAATGTGTATGTTATAGCCTATATGAGCGAAACAACTCATTAAAAGGCTACTAATTACAAAAGCATCAATTTTCATTATGAATCCAAACTGGTTCATCCTCCAATTCTCTCTTCCCTCTCTTGTTCTCTCCCCCCTCTCTCTCTCTGACTCTCTCCCTCTTTCTTACAGGATAGGCAAAAAATAAGCCTTGGCTTCAGCCTATTCCTTTTTTCAGTCATTGATTGTATAACTATAAATTGTATTTGTGTGAAATGGTTTGATATGTGCATGTATGATGATGTTCTCTTGCTGTATATTCACACAAATTGTTACATTTTGTTTGTGGTTCATTATAACCTATGCCCGAAAATAAACCATTCATTCATTCATTTATTTTCTCTCTCTCACTCTGTCACTCTGCTTGCACTAAGCAAGAAAGAAGCTGCTGCCTGTCACAGACGTGCAGGCGATGATGCTGTGGCTTTTAAGGGGAGTGATCTCAACTTGTGGTGAATCATGTTAATATGGGCATAAATACGCCTATTGGGGTTTGCGCGGCGTTATTCCAGCGCAAATCGGGCGGTAATGCAAAAATACCGCCGGTGGGAAGATAGAGCCCTGTATTATGATTACCTGGGGCTCAAAATCAGTGCCTCAGGTAACTTTGGTCTGGCAGTGAATGCACTGAAACAGAAAGCATGTAGAGCCTTTTATGCAATTAGAAGAAAATGTTACAAAATACACAGCGTGTAATTGCCATCACATGGTGATGAAGGGCTTTTGCTCAAAACGTCCACTGTGTGGGGCAATACATCCTTAGACTTGGAGTGCTGTCCTCTTCGTTATTTGAACAAAATACACATGCCAGTTAGAATTTGGACAAACAGTGAAGTTTGGGGTCCACTCAGTCATCAGGACTACACTAGATGGTCCACTCAGTCATCAGGACTACACTAGATGGTCCACTCAGTCATCAGGACTACACTAGATGGTCCACTCAGTCATCAGGACTACACTAGATGGTCCACTCAGTCATCAGGACTACACTAGAACTAGACTAGAACACTAGAACACTAGAACACTACACTAAACATCCAAAGAATTAGCTTGTTATCCATTGATTATTAACATTAGAAAAAGAAGATTTAAATGTTGGTTGCATCTTAAATCCAGCCCCTAAGACACCCTGAGATTCCAGAACTGAACCCCCAAAAGAGTCCCTTCTGCCAGCTGGTCCTGAGACTTACTTACTGATCACATAACCCCCAAACCTGTCAAACCTCATACCAGCACTGCTTTCAAACCACTAATCAGATCAACCAAATTGTTAAAATAACAAAAGATGCCTATCTGGAACAACCAAAACTCATCTGGCCCTAAACCATGAATATAAATTGGCAGAGTATCTCTTTACTGTCAGAGATATAAAGTAGAGATTCTGACTAAATACAGACTGAGTGACCACAGTAGCCATAGAGAAAGGACGACACAAGAACTCCTGGCTACCTCCAGAGCAAAGAGTCTGTGGTCACTGGACGACAGGTGAGGTAGAGACTGAGATGCACTTTCTCTTCAAATGTGACAAATATAAAAACATAAGAGTAGAATAATTTAAGAAATCAGATTTGTTAATCCCAAACTTTACAGAGCGAGATGACAACGACAAACAACAGATTAAATTAGGAGAGGAACCTGCAGCACATTTAGCTGCACAATATGAGACTGCATGTCACAAACTGAGGGACACATACACATCACTGAATATGACATGTGAGCGCACACACACACACACACACACACACACACACACACACACACACACACACACACACACACACACACACACACACACACACACACACACACACACACACACACACACACACACACACTTGATGCTTTATGCTTTTTGTTTGATGCAACATTCTACCTGTTACATTCATGTCAATAAAGCATCTGAAATTAACTGAACTGAGAGAGGAGAGAGAGAGAGAGAGAGAGAGAGAGGAGAGAGAGGTAGAGGGAGGAGAGAGAGAGAGGAGAGAGAGAGAGGAGAGAGAGAG
>NC_139643.1:21589340-21636840 GCF_964638095.1 Poromitra crassiceps | reverse complement strand
GTGAAAAGAATACAGCCGTCTGCTCACCACCTGCAGGCACTTATGTATGTACTTAACTAACTTAACCTAACTAACTATCCGGTGTGCACAACATTGTCAGACTAAACTCTGGCTCACCCCCCAAAAACCTACAATACAGAAAAATGTATATTGTTTGTTTAACTGGCCCCTGTGTGGCCCGCGATGGAATTGCAAAAAAACATATATATATTTTTTTACAGTGCACCTGAACGCAAAATGCAAGATACCCGCTGAATAAGTGTCCAAATGTTCATGTCATTCTGGCCAATACTCCTCCCCAATACTTATAGCATTTCAGTCTGGAATATGGAATATCTTTCAATAATCTATGATTTAGCTGCTAAATTGTCAAATACCGCCGTCTGCTCGCTACCCAGGCACTTATGTATGTACTTAACCTAACTAACTATCCGGTGTGCGCAACATTGTCAGACTAAACTCCGGCTGACACCCCAAAAACCTACAATCCGCTACAGAAACATTTATATTGTTTGTTTATTAACTGGCCCCTGGCCTTCTATCATTTCACAAAAGTGGCCCCCGGGCAAAGCAAGTTGAGTATCCCTGCCCTAACCCATAACCAGGGAGAGAGTTCCCCCTGGAAGACTAGCTCCAGCTCCCCAGCATAACTTGCCCTTTGCCTCACCCAGACCAGGTGTGTCCGTGTTCGTTCCATAATAATGCCTGAGGTGCAACTGGAGGGAGGGAGGAGGAGGTTAGGAAGGAGGGAGGAAGGAGGGAGGAGGAGGTGGGGAAGGAGGTGGGGAAGGAGGTGAGGAAGGAGGTGAGGAAGGAGGGAGGAGGAGGTTAGGAAGGAGGGAGGAAGGAGGAAGGAGGAGGTGGGGAAGGAGGTGGGGAAGGAGGTGAGGAAGGAGGGAGGAGGAGGTGGGGAAGGAGGTGAGGAAGGAGGGAGGAGGAGGTGGGGAAGGAGGTGAGGAAGGAGGGAGGAGGAGGTTAGGAAGGAGGGAGGAGGAAGTGAGGAAGAAGGAAGTAGGAGGTTAGGAAGGAGGGAGGAGGTTAGGAAGGAGGTGAGGAAGGAGGGACGAGGAGGTTAGGAAGGAGGTGACCGTGCGGCTGACCTCACGGAGCCGTATTTTTTTATTTGGCCAATTAGCTAATTATGTGATGTCATCAGTGATGATGTCATCAACGATGATGTCAAAGGTGATGTCATAAGGGCGCGCGCACACACACACACACACACACACACACACAAACACACACACACACACAAGGAGGTATTGTGACAAGATCAGTGATGTCACACTAGGGGTGTCACGATACACTCAGTTCACGATACGATACGTATCACGATACTGGGTTCACGATAACGATACGATACGATACGATTTTAACAATATTTTTTTTAACTTGAATAATGACAATATATGACTGGAAAAGTAGTATTTTATTTGAAATGCACAAATACAAAACATGCTGTTGTGGGAAATTGTTATTACAATAACAACTAGAAAAAACATGAGATTGGAGATAAGGCTTATCTTGAAATAGAATGAGTTACACCGTCACTTAGATTTACTTTGAACTAAAAGGTTTCTCAGCAGTATAAATTCTCATTATGCATCTTCAGTTTTTCTTCAAACTCAAACAACAAGACTTTTCTTAGTCTATTTTTTATGCATCTTCAGTTTTTCCTGTCAAGTAAACAGTTTTGCCAGAAACTCAATTGAATGGTTTCTCTCCTGTATAACTTCTCATGTGTCTCTTCAGAGACTTGTTCAACTGAACTACTTTCCACACATTGAACTTCAACAAACAAAGACGTTTCTTTGTCTACTTTTGGAAAAAAAAAAAAAAAAAAAAAAAAAAAAAAAAATTCACGATATGAGATTTCATCTCAACGATACATATCGTGACGTTTTACTATCGCGAAATTTCGTGGGACGATATATTGTGACACCCCTATGTCACACACAAGGAGGCATTGTGACAAGACTGATCAGTGATGTCAAAGGGGGGCACACACACACACACACACACACACACACTGATGATGTCATCAGTGATATCATAATGGGGCACACACACACACAAGGAGGCATTGTGATAACAATAACATTTAGTGAGCTACACACATGCGCATGTGCCAATAGGGCAGGCGAGGCCGAGCTATGGGCGAGGCTGCGCAGCGGCCTAGTTAAACAAAAAACCAAAGCCATAAGCATAAAAGTAGGGGAGGCGGAGACATTTGAGAGCGACACACAGGAGTGGAGGGATTTCCCTTCACTCTGACTCAAATGGAGTCAATGGCAGAGCTTATCCCCACAGCCTGCTTCCACTGAGTCACACTACAGACTGGCTGAGCCAACATCTCCTCAAGTCAACTCATTTGTATAGCTCTAATTCACAAGCATGTCTCAGAGGGCTTTACAGAGATGATGTCTAGCTAAAGGCCCTGGGCCTGGATACATAAAGGGCCTTCCCCCTCACAGTGCACATGCACACAATTAAGGCCAGAATAATAAAAGACTCTGGGCCAGGTTTATCCATATATCACATCAGGCGAGTGCCCAGGGGCACCAGTTCATTTGCCTTGTTGGGGGGGCACCACACATTCAAATTAAATTCTTTATAAGCTTCGTCATATTTTCTTTATATATTAGGCCTATAGACGGTTTTAACTTGACAACAAAAACATTCTAAATTAAACCCCTGCTCACTTCCTGTTGCAGTGTTTGCTATGGACATAAAAGAAAAAAACATTCAAGTGCAGGACTGACCATTCCGTGAAAACCGTCTATACAGCTGAGCAGCGAAAACAAAAGTAACGATGTCGAGTGAATATTTCTGCAGTTTGCCGAATGCTGAGAAAAAGGAAGTGCTGTGGGGTTGCGCTCTGGTGAAAACCGTCTATACTCCACGGCCGAAATTAATCTTCAATACTAAAAGAATATATGCATAATGAGAAAGAATCATGATTGGTGTGTAGGTGCCCCCCCCCCCCTTCCTCCATCACATTTGAATGTATCCAGTTCAAGCATTTTGTGTGGTGAGAGAAAACATGTTCACCAGAGGAACTGCAAAGAAAAGGTAGGCTGAAAACTATTTCCCTAAGTGTGCTCACCACAGTCAGGCTTTTCTTAACCCTGCCTGGTAACTGTGGGTGAGAGATCTAAACAATTTAAAGATCTTCTCACCCTGTCACTAACTGTAGACTAAGGGTGAGAGATCATTATCACAACTTAAAAGAGTGAAGAACAAACTGGTTGAGTTGATGCTTCTTGAAAGGTTTTCTCTTTGAACTGGACCTGCTGTTTGTGATGCTTATAACAACCATAATAACAGATAGCCTGTGCATAGCAAAATATATTCAGTGGGCCGCGCTATCTGGTACTGGTATCTGAACTGCTATCCCAGTTCCAGTACCTCGGAGTCACTTTGTACTCAAACCTATCTTTCAGGAAACACATTAAAAAGGTAAAAAGCACAATTAATTTCAATGTATTTAATTTTAAACATATCCGGCCCTTCTTAACAGTTGACCGTCCAAAGTCATATCTTCATTGTATGGTTTTTTCCCACATTGAATATTGCTTCACTAACTGGTCGTTTGCAGGTGCCACAGTCATAAAACCCATTGAACAGCTGTTTAATAGAGCCATCAAAGTATTTGCTAGAAAAACACGATCATACCATCACTGTAACATTCTGGATCATACCATCACTGTAACATTCTGGATCATACCATCACTGTAACATTCTGGATCATACCATTACTGTAACATTCTGGATCATACCATCACTGTAACATTCTGGATCATACCATCACTGTAACATTCTGGATCATACCATCACTGTAACATTCTGGATCATACCATCACTGTAACATTCTGGATCATACCATCACTGTAACATTCTGGATCATACCATCACTGTAACATTCTGGATCATACCATCACTGTAACATTGTGGAACAACTTCACTTCTTAAGCTTTGAGAATGTCAAGATCTTTGAGAGTGCTTGTTTTATCTGCAAATACCTACACGGTCTAGCCCCCCCTCCTGTTTAGGAATTCATCCACAAGAAAAGAATCACTGGACTTGACACCATGTCAAACACCAGAGTTGACTGTGAGGTCCATCGTAGACTGACCACGTTTGGCCAAAACGTCCTGTCTATAAAAGGCAGTCAAACGTGGAACAGTCTCCCAGTTTCCTTGAGGGAAAGCCCCACCCTGTCCACTTTTAGAAATAAATTAAAACAATGGTTGAAAGCCAACCAGACATGTAATCACTTATAGTATGTTTTCTGTCCTTTTTGTATTTTTGACTGTACCTTACTATCTATGTTCTTTTTGAGTGTGTTCTATTAATGATGTATGTAGCTCTTCCTGTTTGATATTCCTCTGTTTTGATGTTTGAGGACTGCGGATGGAATCTAGCCTCGTGCTAAATCCACCACGTTTGACACTTTTACCATGTTTCAGGTGACTGTATCTCTTTCATGTTTTATGTGTTCATTAATTGTGCATTGTCCCGTCCAAATAAACCAATAAAGTAAAGTAAAGTAACCATCTTCACATGGTTATAAGTATTAGGCAAAATAGTCATAGTCAAGTCTTTCTCTTTTGATTCTTTTGTAAAGACAAACTGATAAAAAAGATTTCATCTCTCTTCAACTCCAGACATTGTATCATTTTGATCTCACTGTTCACCAGCCTTTTTCACTGAACACTCTGCTCTTTTGTTGAACCAACATATTCACTTCTATGGAAAATTGTATACGAGGGATCAGCCGAGCAGAATTTTGGTAAACAAACCGCGTCACTGGGTGGCAACGGCAATGGAACCCTATGGAGCCCAAGTGGCGCGAGGCATGAGTGTCTGCTCTAGCCGGCTTGACTCTGTTTACATTTTAAAAACTGCGACAGTTCACACAACTTTAACATGACATGCATATATTATACATCAAACTCTTGAGCTAATTCTGCTCTCACTCAGAATGTCAAAATATAAGCGATGTGATGTATAGTTTTTGAGATATTAACGTTTGTTTGGCACAACTCATACTATTACTGTAACTACCGCGGGGTTCAGCATTTCTGGGTGTCAAGTGACGTGACGCTGATTCGTCGTATTGGGATAAAAAAATTCTAAGTAGCCTAAACAATTTTTCTAAGTTATATTTTCCACCTTCTCAAGTCTCACCTATTGTGCATGGAGAGACAAACCAGTCAGATTGAGCTGCTGAGTGACGTTGAGGGTGAAAAGCCCGTGCCAGCTGAGGTTTCACTTCAGTTGGGATCATGTCTATGTTCCCCGGGTTCTATGTTCCCCGGGTTCTATATTCCCCGTTTTTCACTAACCTCTCCCAGCCCCCACGCCAAACCTAACCTCCCCCCATGCCTAAACCTAACCTCCCCCAGACCCTAACCCAAAACCTAACCTCTCCCACCCCCACGCCTAAACCTAAGTTCATAGAAAGGGTTCTATCTTCCCCGGTCCCACAAAAACGGGGAACATAGGACCCGGGGAACATAGGGATGACCCCCTTCAGTTCAGTTCTAGTTGTTTTTCAGTTGTGTTGTGCTCGCTTTCCCTGCTTCACTTCCATGTTTCCATCCAAGTTTCCAAGCCGCCCGCAACCCGCGTTAATCACATGGGGTCATCCCTATGTTCCCCGGGTCCTATGTTCCCCGGGTCCTATGTTCCCCGTTTTTAACACTCTCCGTAACATTTGGGGTGTCTATCCGCTATGCCGTCCACCCGCAATGCCGACCTTAGGTTTAGGCGTGAGGGGTGGGAGAGGTTAGGTTTTGGGTTAGGGTCTGGGGAAGGTTAGGAAGGGTTCTATGTTCCCCGGTCCCACAAAAACGGGGAACATAGGACCCGGGGAATATAGGACCCGGGGAACATAGGTACGCTCCCAATCACATTCACTACCGTGTTTGCAGTTTAGATTTGTCCTGTTGTATTTTAGTGTCATTCAGTAAGCTTGCCTTAGCATGCAATATATAATCATCATATTTAGATGAGTACTCTATCTCTGGGGGAATGTCCACCAACACGAGGTGTCAGTACTAGTTTAGACGAAGAAGTGATGTGAAGTCTGACTCAAGACCAAGTGACCAACCCTACTCTGCCTCTGATTTATGGTTGAGTTTGTTCTGAGGTTAAGCCAATCAGAGGCAGAGTAGTGAAATCTCACACTGCATTTGTTTTGAATTCCACAGTTTAAACATGTGTCAATATTTAAAATGTGTCAATTTGAGAATAAAGGACATACAATAAAATAAATATTGTATGTATTTAAAATACACAAAATACAAGGTCTGAAAGTATTTTGATACAAATTACATCTTAGTTTTCTCAATCCAGCCAAATACAAAAGACAAAACACAAAAAAGTATTTTAAACACGTATTTTAAATACATGAATTTAAAATTCTGCCTATCTCTGGGCCTAGGCAAGAAGTGGGTGGGCCCCTGACACACACACACACAGACTCAGCAAGATAACAATTAAGGCCTGCAGATGAGGCTAACCTCGTGTAGCGGAGAATCCATTTAAACCACAGCAGAGTCACACTGCTGCTGCTTATAGTAATGATGATGATGATGATGTGATGAAGAAGGTGATGAAGAAGGTGATGATGATGGTGATGATGGCACCTCCGTCGCAGACCAAACAAGACATGAAACATCGCCTCCTTAATGAATCACTCTTTGATTCCTTATGGAGATGAAACAATATGCAGAGAGGAGGAGGAGGAGGAGGAGGAGGAGGAGGAGGAGGAGGAGGAGGAGGAGGAGGAGGAGGAGGAGGAGGAGGAGGAGGAGGAGGAAGCAGCCTGGTTGAAAAGGTTCACTGAAGCTTTACTTCAAAATGTCTTTTTTCTTTCCATGAACTAAATGTAGATGCTGGCAGAGCAGTCTGACACTCAACACAAGTTAGTGAGCGGACAACCCCACCACCTCCAACTAGTGATGAGAGGGGGAGGACCATCTAACACAAGGGCTGTGTGTGTGTGTGTGTGTGTGTGTGTGTGTGTGTGTGTGTGTGTGTGTGTGTGTGTGTGTGTGTGTGTGTGTGTGTGTGTGTGTGTGTGTGTGTGTGTGTGTGTGTGTGTGTGTGTGTGTGTGTGTGTGTGTGTGTATGTGTGTGTGGAATATTAGTATTTTCTTTCATATCTACCTACTATCTATCATATACGCCTGGTACAGATTTAGGCTAAAGGAAGCAGAGATAAAATGTTGTCCGTCTTAACTTGTGTAATTTATTGACATCATAGGCATTCATTCCTCTCTTTATTTAATTTGAAAACTTCTAACTCAAAACTCACAAATAAACAGACACATTTAAACAAATACACAGACACATTTATTGAGGGAATTTCATGGAACTATTTTGGTGAACATTATAGGCAATGTTTTCATGCTCGTAAAAGAAAGTGCAGAAAAGTCCTCTATAAAATATTTAAAATTATACTTATTCTAATAGATTGTTATAAAAAATACTCTTCCAGCCATCGTCTCCTCTGATAGACGTCTGTAAAATCAGAATCAGAATTGTATTTATTGCCGAGTAAGTTTACACTTAGGAAGGAGTTGAGGAAGGAGGGAGGAGGAGGTTAGGAAGGAGGTGAGGGAGGTGAGGAAGGAGGGAGGAGGAGGTTAGGAAGGAGGTGAGGGAGGGAGGTGAGGAAGGAGGGAGGAGGAGGTTAGGAAGGAGGTGAGGGAGGGAGGTGAGAAAGGAGGGAGGAGGAGGTTAGGAAGGAGGTGAGGGAGGGAGGTGAGGAAGGAGGGAGGAGGAGGTGGGGAAGGAGGTGAGGAAGGAGGAGGTTAGGAAGGAGGTGAGGAAGGAGGAGGTTAGGAAGGAGGTGAGGGAGGTGAGAAAGGAGGGAGGAGGAGGTTAGGAAGGAGGTGAGGGAGGAGGGAGGAGGAGGTGAGGGAGGAGGAGGAAGGAGGGAGGAGGAGGTTAGGAAGGAGGTGAGGGAGGTGAGGGAGGGAGGTGAGGAAGGAGGGAGGAGGAGGTTAGGAAGGAGGTGAGGGAGGTGAGGGAGGAGGAGGTGAGGGAGGAGGAGGAAGGAGGGAGGAGGAGGTTAGGAAGGAGGTGAGGGAGGTGAGGGAGGAGGAGGAAGGGAGGTGAGAAAGGATGGAGGGATGAGTGAAGGGGGGAGGTGAGAGATGAAGAGGGAGGGGGGAAGGGAATTAGGGATGAAGTCAAAGGTCAGGCCAACTAAAGATGTGGAGAGAGAGAGACAGAAAGACATGAAGAGAGAGAGAAAGAAGACAGAGAGAGAGAAAGAAGACATAAGAAGACATAAGAGACATAAAGAGAAAGACAGAGACAGAGAGAGAGAGAGAGAGAGAGCGACAGAAAGCAGAGGAAGGGGAACAGATAATGTGGGGCAAAACCTGTGGTGTGTGTGTGTGTGTGTGTGTGTGTGTGTGTGTGTGTGTGTGTATGTGTGTGTGTGTGTGTGTGTGTGTGTGTGTGTGTGTGTGTGTGTGTGTGTGTGTGTGTGTGTGTGTGTGTGTGTGTGTGTGTGTGTGTCTGTGTGTGTGTGTGTGAGAGAGAGAGAGGGAGAGCGCTGTGTGTTTAAACCACAATCAACAACTGCTGCTGCTTCAAGAGGAAACCTGTTTACTGGCAAACGGACCTAAACCCCTCTGCAGCTTTCACACCTAAACCACACTTTGCACTGAACAAGAATTGCGTGCTGAAACAACTATGACAGCATGATCACATCCGTTTGAGTATCTTCTTCATATCCTAATTAATATTCACTCACTCAGATGAGTGTAATTGTGTTAATATTCACATCACATACTTAAGACCTATGAATTCAAAATGTTATTTTATCATGTTAGGAGGAGTGTGAACTGGTCAAGATGAGCTCTGATAGGAAGACTGCAGAGCTGAGAACGGCTCACTCTAACCACAACACTTCACTTCCTTTTTCCAATAGACCAGTTTTTTACCCTCAAGAGTTCCAGGAAGTAAGGCCCTGGATTAAGCAGCACTGTCGAGTTGCAGCAAAATGGGCAGTTTGTGTTGTACTTTGAAAGTTGTTTTTTTCTTGAATCAAATTGTACATTATCAGCTTTATTTTAGCATTCAAAAGTAGCGCGAGACCCTTTCCTGGCTGTTCATTGGCTAATGAGTCACGCATTTTGGTCCTCCGCTGACGCCACTCTCAAGAGGACACTAGGCCACACTATTGACGTAATTTGCATGAACAGAATCAGAATCAGCTTTATTGTAGTATGTATGTATGTAGACTTACAGGGAATTTGACTCCGGTATAAATTGCTCTTAATGTACTTTGAAAGGAGAAGAAAAGGTATGCATGCAAGCTAAAATGGACAAACAAGGACTCAAAGGTACGGTTAACTGCTATTTAGATTATATACAATAAGTGTGATGTAGAATGTAAACTTTAAGCAGGAGTAAGATAAAGAAATAATTCTATAATGTATAAATCATTGTATAGCTGACTGCAAAGACAGTACAAGTAGGGTTTGTTTGCTGTCTAAAGGGTGTTACTGCATGTACGCCATTTTGACACCTAGTAAAACCTCACTTTTGACACTGACCAAGACTTGTGGGTAGACTGGAGGATCCTAACAGCACTTAAGTCAGCTCAAAATACATGCTGACATAAGTAATGCTAACTTTGCAACATGATAACATCATTTCTACTATCCTATATTCTAATTCATATTTTAGGTCAATATTAGATGAATATAAATGTTAATATTCCCATTCAATACTTAGGCTTATAGATTCAAATGTTATTTTATAATGTTAGCAGTGTGAACTGGTCAAGATGAGCTCTGATAGTAAGAGTTTTACAGTGCAGTTCTTTGAATGTGTCCCAGCCAGGACACATCAATAAGTCATGTGTCCTGGGACACATGCTCCAGCTGCTCTTTAGGTCACATGGCAGGCCATTCCATTTGTCCAAAGGGTCAGGGAACTCATTGTATAGCGTACTGCAAAGGGTGTAATTGCACGTACGCCCTTTTGACACCTAGCAAAAACCCCAAGCCTTGTGGATAGAGGATTCAAACAGTACTTAGCTCAGCTCAAAATACATGCTGACATAAGTCATGGTAGCATGGCAGCATCATCACATCATTTCTACTATCCTACAGTATATTCTAATAACAAGAGTATCAGCTTTCCACTCAGACCTAATTTATGCAATTCAATTTATGCATATCCAGTTGTTTCTTAACAAAGACCCCTCATGTTTAGAAAGGCAAAACCTGAAAATATCCTGCTCTCTCTAGCCTGACATGATCCAGACTTCATATTTAAAAGGCACTATAGTGTAGTGCATGTGGAATTGGCTAGATAGAAGCCACGCATGCTTGACTTCCTTGTTTTGGTTTTCGCTGTATTGAAATCGATTGAAATGAATATGAAAACGTGTCCCCGCTATTTGTATGGGCCTGTCCTGGACAGTGTTGGGCAAGTTACTTTCACAATGTAATATATTACATATTACTAGTTACTTTCATTTGAAAGTAATAAGTTACTTTACAATATTACTGTCTGAGGAGAGTAACTCGTTACTTATTACACTACTTTTGCATTACTTTCACCAAAACAACAGCAGCAGTAGAATGACATCGCCACCCCGGAACCACCCCAAAAAATAATTTCAACCGCCTTGAAGTCAGTGTAAACAATCCAAAATTCAAAATTGTATTATGTTCCTTTGTTATTGTCATCTCTAGTGGTTATTTGCATAAAAACACATGGTTTGATTAGGAAATGATTGATCTTTATTGAAATAGCTGCTTTGATAAAAAAAAAAAAAATCAATTTGTAACTTGAGTTACTTAACAAAGTAACTGGTATAATATTACTGAAATCCTATAAGTAATAAGTTATATTACTGAGTTACTGCTAAAAGTAATATATTACATGTAATATGTTACTTTTGTAATGAGTTACCCCCAACACTGGTCCTGGATGTATGACTTTGTGAACATCACAAAGAACACCGTGACCAACTTCCCAGAGAGAGAGGAGGTGAGTTGTGTGTCATTATGCTGTAGGTGAACGTTACATCAGGTTGCAGGGACAGCGCTGTTTATGTGCAACGTGGTTATTTCAACCATAAATGCAACACCATGGACAACAGTTTATGTTTATGTGTTGAGCGACACTTTCCAATAAGTATAAATTAGTATACTTATTGTATTGTGGCCTGCCAAACCAGGCCACAATACAGATTAGAACATAAGAACAGATTCAATAAAGCTTGTGTAGAAAAGGGTCATCATTACAGAAGAGACATTAAAGGAACGCATTTTCCTCTGGAAAAAAAGACGCTGCTGGACTTTTTTTTTTTATGTGGCAGCAACATGAGAATCAAAACACAGTTTGTTGTCAAGAACAACAGCCAGGTATTTATAGCTGTCCACAAGCTCAATGTCTGTGTCTTTGAAGTAAGTAGGAGTAGTAGGAGGGGACTTTGCGTGTAACAGGTTCACGCCCAGCTCGGCGTAGGCGTGGGTTGAGGCAAGGCAAGGCGTAGGTTGTCTGTGTGAATGAAGCGTTAAGCTGATGATCATGTCTTTAGTTTTAGACATGTAACGGTGTAAATAATAGTGCAAAAGTTTATAATAATGTTTAGTATGTTGTTAAAGTCATGTTTAATTTGGGACAACCAGCCAGAAGGGTCATTCTTTAATGAACAATGCACCAGCACCACCTAGTGGATAGCCAAGGCTTTTGTTTCGCAAGATACACAGGTGCATTATGGACGGTCACTCAATCCCACAGAAAGACTACATCAAACTGTGGGTGAGTTGGTCTGCTCCATGCTCCGTGTAAAAGCTGTCAAACTATCATTTAAGTCATCACACAGTGTGGAAAAGTCATCAGCATCACGTTGAGTCTTACTGTAACTCAGGTAGACCACACTTTAGTTAGCTGATCGTTCGCTAAAATGCATTACTGCTGATTGAAACGTGATGAAAACACACGCTATTGTAATGAACCTGCGGTGCGACTAGCTTTAGTTAGGGAATTTTAGCAAGATCTTCTGACCATCTGTGAAAAAAATTCTTACCAATAGCTTTCTTCACCAATGTGTTCATATAGGTGTCTGCTAACACCTCTCAATTTATTCCAACTCAAATCCATGGGGAAAATTCTGGAGAGCCAATCAAAGTTAGGGTGCCCAGAGGGCCTGGGCGAAAAAAATTAAAAACAAAAATTTGCCAATATGAGCTTGTGGGATGTCTAACTATGGGTTTTTAGGGGTGCTGAATCTATTCCAACCATTAGTTTTGAGTAAAAAATTACTCCCTGTCCATAAAAAAGCATTTTATTAAAATATTACAACAGAAATGTACAGTATCGAAACCTTGGTTAGTCAGTTTTAGAGTTCACCGTCCTCATCCAACTCTCCGGAATCTCCCTCACTCCTCTTCTCATCTGGCTGGTTGATGTTCTTCATAAGTTACCATGACAGTTACCACAAGCAGAAATACACTTGACTCCTTGCTTTCTACAGCAGCACCTGAGTGTGTTACAGTCCCCCGCACAGTTGCAGCTGACAAACTTCAGAAGATAGTCCGGTGCCATCGGGTCTGTTGAAGGGACCGGCGCAAAACCTTGCTCTCCCAGTTTCCATCCATAGTGCAAGACATCCAATGATGGACTATGTAGCGTCAGCCAATCTCTGGTCTGGAGATAAACCCGGAGAGAGTGCTGTGTTGCAGCTCCTGTAGTCGGGGGCAGTTTCTCAGGTCTGATACTCCCAGCAGCGGCCCGCTTGCTGAAGATGTCAAATCTCAAGTCCCCCAAGTCTTTAGGTGGTTTCCCATGGAACATGAGCTTGCATAGGTCACAGCCGGCTTTGATGATGTCATCTTTCTCGGCTTGGATGTCCAGAAACACGTCCATGGCCATCTCTGCTTTGTCAGTCTTGCAGAGCTTGGTTAGCAAAGTTGATTTGCTAAACCCAGAAATTGCAGACACTGTATCGCAGCCAGAGAAGCTATGTGAGAAGATCAGATACTTCCAATGAGGGCCTCCCGGATCTTTCAGACATCGTAAGATGTGTCTTTGGCTGTTGTGAGGAAGATTGGGTGGTCTGCAGCATGATGAATCAGCATAACCATGATGTCAGTGTCCTCAGCCCTCACCTCAACAGGGGACTCTCTTGCCTCAGCTAGAGCTGCCTGGACGATAGAGGTGCCTGCATCATCGGAGCATTGCTGTACACTGATCCCATTCCTACCAAATGTCTCAGCAAGTAGCAGAATGAGCTAGGCCTTGTTGCTCTTGTTGTCGAGGAACCTTTCTCTTGGAACGATGCTTTTGATGTCAGGATGAATCTGAATGTCACAGCATGCATTCTTTGTACGTCTCAGGTGATCATGGTCCTTGGTGGAGCTGCCATATCCGTCAAAGACCACAGTGATCCAGAGGCACTGGCTCCCCATGGACTTCACAAACCGCAGGTAGCTATTGGCGATCCAGGTGAGGTTAGCCTCCCACCTAACATTGTGCAGGAGCCACCCACCATCAATCACAAGGCTTGTGCAGAGGGGTTGGTGTCTGGCTTTCGCAACTTCTGATTTTTGTCAAATAGAGACATCGGTGTTGGCGTCAACTCAAATCCCAGAGCCTCTTTGGTCTTGACTTCGCGCTCACTAATGATAATGAGGCGGTTGAAGAGCTTGAGTGAGTCAATAACCAGCTTCTCTCCATTGACTTTGCGTCCAGATCTGAGGCTAGCTAATGATTTGATCCTGTGCTTGGTTTCCATTGTATCCAGAACAGTTTTACCATCCATCTTGGCTTGTATGGCTCTGCCAACCTCCTCTGCCTCATCAGCGTTGATTGGGTCTCTGGGAGTGCTGCTGAACCCCATCAACAAGGATACCAGGGTCTTCCTGTCCTGTGTGGCATCGAAGGGGTTGACATCCTCCAACCATCCAACTATGGCATTAACAGCATCATTGTCTTTCTTCATCTGGGCTCTTGTCTTGTGATGTCTGTGGACAGGTACCCCATGTTTGTTCAGGCCTCCTTCCAGCTCCTGGTGAATGAACGAGAAGTGGTTCAGAGTCTGAACCCAAGACTTATGAGCAGATTCGTTGCGGAAGCACCCTCTGTTTAGACCACCGGAGGATTTGGCTTCACACATGAGTGTGGTTTCTATTGTGATGTCGGTCCATGTGCCTGACCACTCATGGTCTGAGAACCTGACTACATGGTTGCCATACACTGTGAACTTGGTTAGAGCTTCCTGGAATGACCACCGGACTGTCCTGTTGCTGCTGCATCAGCTGTACATACAGCCTTGCTCCCTTTGCGTACTGATGGTGGCCCGCTGCTGCGAAGGTGTTGAGCATTCCAATGATGCAGCTGAGGTGACCTGTGTGTTCCGGGATACGCTCACTCCTGATGAACACCTTGATGAGGTTGATTCTGCCATGGTACCAGACCCAGAGTGCTGGTGTCCTTCCTCCCTCAGCCAAGGTCTTCAATCTCTCTGTCATCCTCTCCTTGAACACAACGACTATTCTATTACAGCTTGGTTCTGCAATCCAAATGATATCTTAACTTAGGGTCATCTCCGTTGTTCCAGTCCTCATTTAGTCTCCTGATCAGCGCTACATCATCCACATTCTCAGAATATGATACCATCTGTGGATGGCCTTTTCGAGTTACTTTTGAGAGCTTTTGCATCTCAGTGCCAGGACCACCACAGATGAAGCACCTCAAGCCATAGCAAGCTGCAGTATCCTTTTCCATACTGTCCTAAAAGACACAAACGTGTCCTGTATTTTGTCACAAAACAGACAGAACGGGTCCATACAGCCACACTAATAGATTGTGTAACAACAATAATGAGTCCATCTCAGTTTGAATTATGCGTAACTTATAGAGTGAGTCCACTACAAGATAATCTTTAAACTAAATTTAAGTAGATCAACACAAAGTGCTTACATTGGGTTATGTACTCGATCTTGTAACCATGACAGCATCTCTGATGCTAGCTACTGTAGCAACACCTATTTGCACAGGTTGTTCAGTTGTTCATTTTAAGCAATAATTAATTGATGTAAGTTTAAATTCACAGTCATCTAAATTTTAGACAGCAGAAGAAAAACACCAAAAAGTAACTTTTGTACCTCAAAATAGTTTTTCTCTTTTTTCAGGAAACTTTTGCCATGGTGCAACGCTCCACTCCTTCTCCACAGGCAGAGAAGGAATCCTACTGAGCATGTGCAGAATAGGTGTCAATGTTTTTTCAGAGTGGGTTTAGCTCAAATTGAATGATTAGAATAAATTCAACACCCAAAACCCCCACCGTAGACTTACACCCTTTGAGATAGCCTACGTATAGCTTAAATATAACATACCAATATTTTATGGTCAGGGAGACATTTTTACTCAAAACCAATAGTTGGAATAGATTCAGCACCCCTAAATACCCATAGTTAGACATCCCACAAGCTCATATTGGCAAATTTGTATTTTTCGTTTTTTTCACCCAGGCCCTCTGGGCACCCAAACTTTGATTGGCTCTCCCGAATTTTCCCCATGGATTTGAGTTGGAATAAATTGAGAGGTGTTAGCAGACACCTATATTAACACATTGGTGAGGAAAGCTATTGGTAAGAAATTTTTTCACAGATGGTCAGAAGATCTTGCTAAAATTCCCTAACTACTTGTTAATGTGGGGTTTTCTGTCTTTTGAACAAAGTTGGAGCAAGTTGCTGATCGTCTTGCAGTAGTGCTGACCTGCTGGTTGTGTGTGTCCCACTGTACAGGTATGTCAAATATGTACGTTAAATAGCATCGCCACTTTGTTTTAGTTCGCTACGTTAATAGGCAAAAGCCATTAATTTCTGTTTGTGGAATGTGACTGCAGTTCTTTTTGTGCACCGAAGGTGGCAGCATTGCACAATTTAGTAGATTTCCTTGTAAAAAAACAAAAACAATGGGCATTTCAAGTATGGGGATGAGACTGTTGACTACTGTTGAAACTACATTTCATTGTTTTGCTGTATGTGTGGAATGTTTACATTTTATTTAGCTATCAAATATGTCAAATTATTGGGCTATAAAATGTTACTGTAAATTGGTAAACAATATAATTTATTTTTGTTATGAGATTTATTTTATAATTTGTATAGATTTGTCACTATACGATCACAATGTTAAGTCAGACAGAAAGACTACATCAAACTGTGGTTGCAGCAAGTTGCCGATCGTCTTGCAGTAGTGCTGACCTGTTGGTTGTGTGTGTCCCACTGTACAGACCGACAAATAAATACTGAAGTGCTCCATCCATCTCGACTCCCGTGCCATAAATGGGTCGGCCAGCAGGACAGAGACAGAGTGGTCACAGACACATTCAGCTCTAAGAAGGACTCGTCGCACCAAGTTATGAAGTCATCGACCACTGGTCCGTGCTGTGAATCATCCTCGTCAAGTAGGCTAACAATGGCAGAATCATCTGCAAATGTGATGATATATCGGTTGGGGTGACGACAGCTACGACAGTCATTGGTGTATAATATGTAGAGTAGTGAGGAGAGACAGCAGCCTTGGAGAGGGAGGGGGGAGGTCAAAGGTCAGGCCAACTCTAGAAAGATGGGGAGAGGGAGACAGAAGCCGCTTTCACACCGGCCTTGAAAGCGGTACATCATACAGTAGCCTAGGCCAGTGGTTCTCAATTTTTTTCACGAGGGACCCCTAAACTGACAAAAATTAGACCACGGACCCCTATTTGATAGGATTTTGTCTAGGGATCGACCGATATCAGTTTTTCAGGGCCGATACCGATATCGATTATCGGTAATCAAAATGACCGATAGCCGATATTTGGAACCGATATACATTTGCAGTAAAAATAAAAATCTTGGTGTCAAAATTTTAAATAACACAACTCGTTGTGGAAATGCATTTTCCTCAGTTTATCCAACTGCAATATTAATTGAAAATATTCACATTAAAGTGTTGATCTGTGTGTGTGTGTGTGTGTGTGTGTGTGTGTGTGTGTGTGTGTGTGTGTGTGTGTGTGTGTGTGTGTGTGTGTGTGTGTCACAACCTATAACCTGTTCCCATTTCCATGTGTATGCTCACTCTAGTGGAGACTTGGGAACATCAACTGTGGAGACAAGGGTGTATTCACACCTCTAGGTCGTTTGGCTTTGGTTGGATTCAGGGGCTTAATTTATACAATTGTTGCATTTGTGCCTTGGTTCGTTTGTGTTCACACAGCCACAAATCAAACCGGTAAATACAGTAAGAAAGCAACACATCTGACTACAGTGTGTAGGCTCCAATAAAACAGGACAGGTTGCTGATATGGGATGGGATTCATGGCTTCTGTTCAGATATGAAAGACGACATGTTTCCAACCATATAAAGTTAGTCAGACTTTTCTAGTAGAACAATGTAGCCTACTATATCTTATACTGAAGTAGAACCATACTGTAACTGTAGTAGCCTAGGCTACATTACAGGTTCATTTGAACAAAACATTAATTAGAGCAGCTTATGGAATTTATAAATGTCCTTTGTAGCAGTGTAGAGACTAAATATCTGCAAATGACATCTCAAAGACAGGATGCTGTTGAGAAATATTTGAGGCTGTCTTCAATTCTGCTAAAACAGCATTGGAGAGTTTTATGCTGTTGGTATCCTATTTTATGGTTAAGTAGCCTATATTTGCATGCCTACTCATGGCTGCAGACAGTAGTGTCACGAGCAGAGCCGTGATCCCAGTCTCATCTCTCTCTCTCACACAGCTGCAGATGGTTAAGTGACGTTAACGAGCAGGCCACTTTGTGCAAGCCGTGTGCCGTGTGCTCTCTCGTCTCTCTCTCTCTCCCTCTCTTTATCTATCTCTCCCTCTCTCTCTGCCTCGCGCAAATGCGGGACATCGTCTCAATTTGCGGGACGCGTGAAAAGTGTTGAAAATGCGGCGCAGTCCTGCACAAAGCGGGACAGATGGTCACTTATCACTGCAAGAAAGTGCATTCGGCGGATTTCAACTCACGCTTCTATCAAACCTACCATATCTCCACGCTTAATTTGCACTGCATGCCATGCAGCCAGGGAGCGCTTCATACGAATCATCTACTAATAAGAATGATAGATCAGACGATTGTGGTGTTTATGCAATGTCAGCCTAGATAACTATGATGTTTATTCACTTTATTGCAAGCTTGGCAGCCTGCTGCGGACTGCGGACTGTCAGTCAGTCGGACTGACTCAGTCCGCTGGCTGCACAGACCCACACGGCACGCTGTTGAATGAAGGCACAAGGCAGCTCGGATTTCATCTGAGAAGCCCTCTGATAGGCTAATACTCACCAATCAGATAGCGCTGTGGGCAGGACATTTGCACAGCAGCAACACAGAGCAGCAACACAGAGAAACACACAGGCTGTTAGAGCTGCATTCTGAGCCAATAGCGCATTTTTTTATTAATTTATTATATCGGCAAACAGCCAATGAAAATGCCGATACAGATAATCGGCAAAATGCTGAATATCGACCATAATAATCGGCCAAACCGATAATCGGTCGACCCCTAATTTTGTCCCACTGTCCCCATATGATAATAAGATTGATGCTTTTAGATGTTTTATTACAGAAAGTGTATAAAACCCATGACCAAAATAGTCATTGTGTTACTTATGAATGGAATTATAGCAAAAATAAATTACCCCCCTTTTGGCTGGGGACCCCCTGGAACCCCCTCAAGGAGCCCTGGGGGCCGGACCCCCATTTGAGAACCACTGGCCTAGGCTACCCTATGAAAATATTAATTTAGGCTACTAGGAGGAGCTGGGTGGAAATGCCTTTCCTCGCCTCATTTCAATCCGGGAGGGCTGGATGTCACCTGAAAGCAACCCGGGGAGGAAATATGGTGGGGCTGCTTGGCTCTGTGTGAAAACCATTTCTGTGGCGAGGCTGCTGGCATTGTGGGCCTTCTGAATGGCAATATTGTGCGATCTCTGTGTGAAAGTGGCTTGAGAGAGACAGAGAGACAGAAAGAAGACGGAGACAAAGAGAGAGAGAGAGAGAGAGAGAGAGGCAGAAAGCAGAGGAAGGGGTGCAGATAATGTGGGGCAAAACCTGTGTGTGTGTGTGTGTGTGTGTGTGTGTGTGTGTGTGTGTGTGTGTGTGTGTGTGTGTGTGTGAGCGCCGCGTGTTTAAACTGTTGCTTGCTTCAAGAGGAAACCTGTTTGCTGGCAAACAGACCTAAACCCCTCTGCAGCTTTCACACCTAAACCACACTTTGCACTGAACAAGAATTGTGTGCTGAAACAACTATGACAGCATGATCACATCCGTTTGAGTATCTTCTTCATATCCTAATTAATATTCACTCACTCATAGATGAGTGTAATTGTGTTAATATTCACATCACATACTTAAGACCTATGAATTCAAAATGTTATTTTATGGCCGACCCCCCATCGACCTCTGAGCCTTCTACATCGGATCATCGTGATTAATTATCTGTTCGAAATAAATTTGTGCCGTTTTAATAATAAAAAATACCAAGTCCACTTACCGTGACGCGTGGGGGACGCGCCGGCGGCATTAAACGAGCGCACCCAGTTCAGACTCAGAGAAGCCTCCCCTCCCCCTCCTCCGCTCTACTGCTTCTCTGCACTGGGTGCGCTTGTTTAATGTCGCCGGGGCATCCCCCGCGCATGAGAAGTCAGTTATTTTGTTGTGAAAACTTTTAAGACAAAGAAGAAACTTCATGTTCTTTCCTGTTTTCAACCCAAAGAGTACAAGTCTTCAACTGTGAATTTAACTTGCCTGTTTCCAAAGTGAAAGTTGAAGTTGATAAAGCACTAGCAATATTGAACGGCGCAAAACAAATAGGCTAACGTTAATGTTACGTTAATGTTACAGATCCTGTTACAGATCCTGACCAACAATGTGTGTGTTGAATTTAACTAGCTGGCAGAAAAGTGACAGAATTACCGGCGGATATAACGTTAGATTCGCGTGGACTTTTGAACCTAATAAGAGAGAGTTGAGGAGACTGGAGAGAGTTGAGAGAGAAATACAGCAGTAGCAGCAGCTACTGCTAGCTGTTACAGCACTAGCTGCTGCTGCTGCCACTGCTTGAGTGGCCTGGCTCTGTGCAGGAGTAGCCTGCCTGTCGGTCTCATGAAGAGCTCAGCTGTCCTGCTTTTAACGTGCATTGCAGCGGCGGATGGCATAAATGACGATGCCATCGCCAATCACGATGTTTGACTGTGAAACAATCACGATGGGTATTTCGGGTATATCGCACAACCCTAATCCCCGCCATATTTCGGGGCTGTTTTAACTTAAAAACAGGGACGTCACATCTACCCAGACAATTATGTAATTTTTAAACAGTTACCTTTCTGTATAAATCATTACAATATGCTCCCATGAGGTGGGGATGCATTTGGCGGCGGGGGGTGTAAAACTCGGCATAACACCTGGAGACTTGCGTGAGGCGGACTGCTATCGTGTGTAACCAAAAAACACAATTGCTTGAGTGACATCACTGATGGCATTGTGACATCATCAGTCCCTATGACATCATCTCTGCTCTTTGGCATGCGCAGTGCACAATTGTTCAACTTTGTTATCACTGATGACATCACTCACTGATGACATCACAATGATGTCACAATGTCTATGACATCATCAGTGATGTCACAATTGCTCAAGTTAACCTTGGTCGAGTGACATCCAAGTCTTAAACGAATGCTTGCTTAAAGGAGAACTAACCTCCAAAACACTTTTTTTCAGCTTTTAACCAATATATATGACTTTGGGGGTGATGTGTGAAGAATTCTGGTCAGAATTTCCACATTTGACACCAAACTGTTGCCATTTTACCATTTGTATCATTTTTCAGCAGCATAACTGGCATAAGCGCCCTCTACGGGTCGAACACTGCTTTTTTTTTTCTCAAATGAATGGGATATTTGACACGTCGTGACGTCACGGTGACCCAAAGACTATGGGATTTCAAGATAATTACTCCCCTACCCCCTCTGTACCCTTTCGGCTCCTCAGAACTCCAAGCCTATTCTTATTGAAGTTTGCTCTTAAAATACTGAACCAAACGTTGTCAAAGTTGGCACATGTCTTAATTATAGTTAGTTTCCCGCTGAATGTGTCACTACTTTATTAATATCTTACCTGAATAAGCTCGAATGATGATGTATATATTATCAGTCCGAGTTGGAAGCAGCTGTCTCCAGCCCAGGCATGCGGGAGAGAGTCGTACTGTAAACCTCATGCACTAGCTCCAAGCTCCGCGGGCGCGCGCAGCAGAGCAGAGCTCTCTGTGCTCTGAGAGTAGAGAGAGCAGTCTGATATTTCCGCAAACAAATATGGTCGCAGTTTAGCGCACATGTAAAATATAACGCTATACTACGACGTGACAACGTGACAAAGCTTCTCTAAACACATCGGCTACTATCATTTCCCTGCATCCCTCCTACTGAGATTATATCGGTAATGATTTTGGACAGACTGAATGCGCGGAGGAGGAGGAGGAAAGATCTGCAGCTGTGCCCTGAGTAGCCCTGAGAGACACTCAGTGGCGTGCCTGACCAAGTTGGTGCCCTAGGCAAGATTTTTGCTGGTGCCCCCCCCCCCCCCCCCCCAAAGAAAATATAATAAAAATTATATCGCAGCTAATTCCACCACTGCAGTGCAGTCTCAGAATTGCCCTTCCCCAGTGGCGCTGAAAGTACAGTACTTTTATGTAGGGGGTGCTGTAAGGAAGGGAACCTCGGTGCTGCCCGCCAGGGCAGCGCCGTAGAAAATTTGACGTTTTTTGGACTTTCATCCATATTTAGAAGAATATTTAATTTTAAATTACCATTAGGATTATACTGTTGTGATGTCATTATTCAGTATCCTCTCCTTTTCTCACTCACTTTCATGTAAGCACCTGTCGTTTTACACTACAACAGACAGCAACACAGGCATAAACACTGAACTTATTATTATTATTATGGAAAACCAGATTATGATGAGAGAGAGCGTATGAAATAAGATTAGAGCTGGGAAGCACAAACAGTTTTTTAATGCATTTTGTTGGTGGTATAAGCACAAGACAGCCAAATCCAACAATTTCGAAAATCCCATTTCTTGCCACCAGGGGTGCTGCAGCACCCTCAGCACCCACCTTCCAGCTCCCTTGGGCTTCCCCCACTCTGGGAAAAAGCTCCGAGCAGGTAGAAGGGGGCGCGTCTTAAAGACTTAAGACGTTGTTGTGCTTATTTTTGGTCTACTATTGTAAAATGATAGTAGGCCTATTATCATGAAAAAGTATTTGTAAAAAAAAAAAAAAAAAAATTTTTTTTTTTTTTTTTTTTAGCCTCTCTGGCGCCCCCAACGGCTCAAGCGCCCTTAGCATTTGCCTAGTTCGCCTAATGGACGGCACGCCACTGGAGACACTCGCCTCGCTCCGACTACTGTGCCTGTCTGTGAAAAGCGTCCTGTCCAGTCGCACCTTCGCAAACAGATGCGGGATTCCCTCAATCCTGTACCCAATCTCAGACTGTATTCTCTAAATCGCACACCAGCTATTTCTGTCTGTTTGTTTGTTGCTCCGTGAGGTTACAAGCGCCCCATGCATGCAGCAGGCTGTTTCGCCAGCCGGGGTCTGGCAGGAGGGAGGAGGCGCAGGCAGCCTGCACTGCGCTGAGAGGAAAACTGTTGCACAACTTTTAACAAGAATCACGAAAAGCCCCCAAACTAAAATGAAAAAGGGACTATATGGCAACTTGGACGAGGGAATGACGTAGAGAAATCTCGCATTGTGTTACCCCAGAACGGGGGGTTTGTTGTATTGTGCGGTGTGCTGCTGTAACGAGCCCATGCCACTTTGCTCTCGTAACGTAGTTTAACACACTGCCATAGAGTTACATGCAGAAAAATAATTAAATTTCTAGTTCGCCACTGAATTACCAAATTGATATAACTTTCAACCATTTTGAGCAAAGCTCTTTCCAAACAGGCCACCAGCGTTGGCTAGTTGTTGATATTTATACAGATATGGCCCCTCTCAAATAAATTATTTTTGAGGCAGTAGGCAAACTGTAATGGCGTCGATTTCCGAAAAAAAATCTGGACTTCAACACAGCCAAAGAGTCCAGTATAGACAAGAGCATATGTCATTTCTTGGTTTTTTCCATAGGTATTTTCAAATCACTGTTCTAATACATATCTAGGGGGTTAGTCCCCCTTTAATAAAAGAAGAAAAGCACTCGAGCAAAACTGATAACATCACAAATGCCTGAAGACATCACAGTCAAGCAATTCCATGACATCACTTCTAGTTCAGGAGACATGACTCGCACACAGCTACTGACTGGTACCAGACCTGTACTTGTTTTTGAGGACTTGGCGTGAGGTTATGATGACTGGGTGGGTGGAGGCCCGTCTCACTGTCACTAACTTTGACAGTTGGTCTTAATGATGTAGACGTTTCAAATATGCTTGAGAGAAAATGCTCAGAGCAAATCACCATGTTTGTGAAAAACAAAATCACTGGCATGTGAAATTCACACGGCGGGGAATGTGTAGCAGCAGCTAGGAGGAGGGCCCAGGTTGTTTCTGGCTGATTAGGCAGCTGAAATCAGCCTCTGTGAAAGCACAAGGCTTTTGGGTTCATTGCTGTCTGTTTTATCCTGGGCTCGGTTTCAGGGGCACCGTGGGCCCATTCAGGAGGCGACACCGGTGGCTCCCTCATGGATTTATTCTGGTCCAGTGGGTAGCTGCAGCGGTACCGGCGGCCCGCGCCGGGGGATTTAAACCCCCCTATCACAAACGAGAGCAGGGAAGCAAAACCTACTCTCATTATCAGAGTCTACAGGGGACAGGGATGGACAGACAGAGAGAGAGAGATGTAGAAAGAGGGAGAGAGAGAGAGAGAGAGAGAGAGATGTAGAAAGAGGGAGAGAGAGAGAGAGAGAGATGTAGAAAGAGAGAGTGAGAGAGAGAGAGAGAGAGAGAGATGTAGAAATAGGGAGAGTGAGAGAGAGCAACCCGATCTCCAAAAAAATTGTAAAATAGCAACGTTTGTGGACAAACGTTGCTATTTTACAATTTCGGCTCAGAAATTGTAAAATGGTAACATATGTGTCTACAACGGTGGGCGTGGTTTGGGCGTGGTTTACGGAGAGTTTCTGTTTCTAACCCCTCCCCCTACTCTAATCCTAACCCTAAAATCTCAGAACGTTACTATTTTACAATTTTCGAGCCGAAATTGTAAAATAGCAACGTTGGTCCAAAACGTTGGTATTATACAATTTTCTGTGAGACTGTGTTGGAGAGAGAGAGATGTAGAAAGCAAGTGAGAGAGAGAGAGAGAAAGAGAGAGAGAGATGTAGAAAGCAAGTGAGAGAGAGAGAGAGAAAGAGAGAGAGAGATGTAGAAAGCAAGTGAGAGAGAGAGAGAGAAAGAGAGAGAGAGAGAGAGAAAGAGAGAGAGAGAGCTGAAGGGACAAAGAATCCAATGATGGGAAAAGTAGCAGATGGATGAAGGAATGACGAAGCTGAAAGTTTGAAATGTCAGAGTAACAGTCACGTGATGATATCGGCCGATAAACACTTTCAAATGAAATATTGACATCGGCCCAAAATGAACATTTCTGCCAATAAAACAACGCTTTAATTTAATTTGACCCAAATGCTCAATGCTTGTGGAAAAAGCTTGAAGGATCGTCTCAGGGAGCCTGTTTAAAGTAGGATGAATCTTAAAGTTTTGTTTGATAGAAAGTTTTACATAAATAAAAAATATTACATGTTTTCCAGTTAAAGTAGTTTTCTTATTTTGCCCAGTGAATGTGTACAGTTTAATTTTGAAAAGCATTGCATCTGACTGCCAGTGGGCCATAACGATAAGAGTTGGCATAATAATGTGTCAATTCCACTACAGGAGACTTGATCTTGTGCGTATATATCGGTACTGGCAATCAGCCAAAAGAGTTGGAAAATATCGTCATATCAGATATCCACACAAAAAATCCAATCTGATTTTATTTTATTTTATTTTATTATGGATATCAAAATCCAACACAATCCAAGGGATTGCATGTGAAAGTGCAATCACTCATTTCCAACATGGTCCCTGTTGTTAAAAACAGGACATACAGTACACTTAATATATAATGCACATTACAAGTCAATTAAGAGATAAACAATAATAGATATAAGTACAACATTTCGGCGACAAAAGACCCTCACCAACTATTCTAGCTTGCTCTGCAAGAATTTCTTCAGGAGGTTTTTAAAACCACTCTTAGCGCTTTCAGACAGACACGGTTCTGGTTCTGGCTCCGGCTCCGTTCTGGAGTCTCAGAACCTTGGTGCTTTCTGGCGAACCAGCCCGTGTTCACACCAGTTTAAGCGGAACCAAAGTGGGAGGACATTATTCGGTAGTCCTTCAGTTTATTTTTTATTTTCTTAAGTTTATTAATTATTTGGTCTGGCGTTCGAGTGAACCCAGCCTTGGCCCTCTCTTCTGCAAGTTCGGCATATGACTTGCTCTTTCTTGTACTGCTTTCTAGCTTTTCTTGAGATTCGGTAGATGCCCAAATCGCCACTAAACATTTGGTTTCCTCAGCAGACCACTGCAAATTATTTTTCTCTGTGTTGTCACTGCCTTCTTCTCCTTCCTGCTCGTTTTCACAGCCTAGAATGAGACACGCCCACTGATGATGTCACGGTTCCCAAGGAAAAACCAACTATTTGTTGGTTCCGCTGAGAACCAACTTTTCAGGTTCCCGAACCAATTATTTTTTCGGTCTGAACGCGCCGGCCAGTTCAGATTAGGGTTCTGGAACCGGAACCGGCACGGAGCCCTGCTGGTGTGAAAGCCCTATCAGAGAACTCGCCGTCTTAACACATTGAGTGCCAGCCATTTTTTCAATCCTGTAGGTAAGTTGTGCCAGGTTTTTTTTTGAGGATTCTGGCTCATTTTACAACAGCCGAGGATTCTTTTCTGTTAAGACTTCGTGAACACCAATCATCTAAAAATAACTAATAGAATGTGTGCTTTCTCTGTCTAAAAGAGTTAGTTTGCAGAGTTAGTAGTTATGTAGATACAGTATTAGCCGTTGAGTACAGCATGGTTTTAGCGTATGAGACAGCAAGCTGAGATAATCGCAGTTTTGTGAAATTCAATCAAACAGCAGAACAGTCACCTGCCTGTGATTGTGGGTGCCATTGGGCGAGTCTGTATACTGTATTGTGTGTGTGTGTGTGTGTGTGTGTGTGTGTGTGTGTGTGTGTGTGTGTGTGTACGCGCGTTGCTCCGCGGCTCTGGGGGGAGGGGATCTCTGTCCGTTCTTTGCCCCCGCGGCGTGTCTGTCTCCCGCTCTGTGTGTGCTCTCTCTCTCTCTCTCTCTCTCTCTCTCTCTCTCTCTCTCTCTCTCTCTCCTCTCTCTCTCTCTCTCTCGGGACTGGGGGGAGGGGGAGAGAGTGTGTGTGTGTCTCCGGGCTCCTCCCTCCGTCTGTGCTGCGGGGGAAGGATTCTCCGCGGCCGTCTGGACTGTAAAACTGTTTCTTGAGGTTTGAGTAAGCTTTTGCGATTCTGGTCTTATTTATGCGCGGGGGTGCTCGAGTGTGTGTGTGTGCGCGCGCGCGCGCGCGTGTGTGTGTGTGTGTGTGTGTGTGTGGGATCGAGGGAGTTTTCGCCGAGCTGCTTCCTTGAAAATTACACTGTGGCTTTCTCCAGCGCGCTGGCTGGCTGCTCTGGCTGTGGCTGGCTGTGGCTTTCTCTGTCTTGGGAGATAAATGTCGCCACTTAGTGGTCGGTAAAATAGATTATACACATTCTCTTCCTCCAATAGTGATATAGAAGACGTAAAAGGGGTGGATTGATGTCCCACCGTCAAAAAAAAAAAATGTTTATGTAAGACGAGATAGCTCGTCTATGGCACTTAACCGTTGGATTATGTAAGACGAGATATCTCGGCTATGGCACTCAACGTGTTAACTTCGTTGGGGAGCTTGTTCCATTCCTCTCCCCCCGTGTAGAGGAATGTGCTTCTCCCCACCTTGCTTTTTAGGTTTGGTAGTTTCAGATCTGTCTCACTGGCTCTTGTATTCCGGCCATGAGCATCCCGTACAAATTTAAAATACTTTGTAAAGTAGCTTGGACAATGGTTGTGTAGAATTTTATCGACCATGAAGTTTTAGCTGTTGAACTCTATTTTCCACTGGGAGCCAATAGACTACTTGCACAACTCCACTACTTGAAACGAGTAGGGCATCTTGGTTTCCTGTCCTACACTATTGGATGAACTGATTAATCAGGTGTGCCTGATCACTATTGTTGTGACTGCAGCAGTCAGGCACACCTGACATTAATCAGTTCATCCAATAGTAGGGGTGTCACAATATATCGTCCCACGAAATTTCGCGATAGTAAAACGTCACGATATGTATCGTTGAGATGAAATCTCATATCGCCAAAAAAAAAAAAAATTTTTTTTAAAAATAGACTAAGAAACGTCTTTGTTTGTTGAAGTTCAATGTGTGGAAAGTAGTTCAGTTGAACAAGTCTCTGAAGAGACACATGAGAAGTTATACAGGAGAGAAACCATTCAATTGAGTTTCTGGCAAAACAGTTTACTTGACAGGAAAAACTGAAGATGCATAAAAAATAGATTAAGAAAAGTCTTGTTGTTTGAGTTTGAAGAAAAACTGAAGATGCATAATGAGAATTTATACTGCTGACAAACCTTTTAGTTCAAAGTAAATCTAAGTGATGGTGTAACTCATTCTATTTCAAGATAAGCCTCATCTCCAATCTCATGTTTTTTCTAGTTGTTATTGTAATAACAATTTCCCACAACAGCATGTTTTGTATTTGTGCATTTCAAATAAAATACTACTTTTCCAGTCATATATTGTCATTATTCAAGTTTAAAAAAATATTGTTAAAATCGTATCGTATCGTATCGTTATCGTGAACCCAGTATCGTGATACGTATCGTATCGTGAACTGAGTGTATCGTGACACCCCTATCCAATAGTGTAGGACAGGAAACCAAGATGCCCTACTCATTTCAGGAAGTAGTGGAGTTGTGCAAGTAGTCTATTCAACTCTTTAAAATGTGTGGGGCTGATATGTGTTCTTGGACTGAGGCCAAGGACAACCCTCATTAATTTGTTTTGGGCTATTTGAAGCCTGTCTTTTGATCTTTTGGTTAGACCACTGTACCAAGAATCTGGTGTCATAATCAATGTAATCTGGTTCATCCCTACTTGTCAGTTTGTCTGGCACAGACTGGAGGAAGAGGGAGGGAGGAGGGCAGGAGATGAGGAGAGGAAGAGTGAGGGAGGACGAGGAGAGGAGGAGATGAGGAGAGGAAGAGTGAGGGAGGACGAGGAGAGGAGGAGATGAGGAGAGGAAGAGTGAGGGAGGACGAGGAGAGGAGGAGATGAGGAGAGGAAGAGGGAGGAGATGAGGAGAGGAAGAGTGAGGGAGGAGGGCAGGAGATGAGGAGAGGAAGAGTGATGGAGGAGAGCAGGAGATGAGGAGAGGAAGAGGGGGGAGATGAGGAGAGAAGAGTGAGGGAGGAGGGCAGGAGATGAGGAGAGGAAGAGTGAGGGAGGAGAGCAGGACATGAGGAGAGGAAGAGTGATGGAGGAGAGCAGGAGATGAGGAGAGGAAGAGGGGGGAGATGAGGAGAGAAGAGTGAGGGAGGAGAGCAGGAGATGAGGAGAGGAAGAGTGAGGGAGGAGAGCAGGACATGAGGAGAGGAAGAGTGATGGAGGAGAGCAGGAGATGAGGAGAGGAAGAGGGGGGAGATGAGGAGAGAAGAGTGAGGGAGGAGAGCAGGAGATGAGGAGAGGAAGAGTGAGGGAGGAGAGCAGGAGATGAGGAGAGGAAGAGTGAGGGAGGAGAGCAGGAGATGAGGAGAGGAAGAGTGATGGAGGAGAGCAGGAGATGAGGAGAGAAAGAGGGGGGAGATGAGAGGGCCAATCAGGGCCTGTGTGGGAAGGATAGAGAGCCTATTGTCCAGTGTGTGAACACAGCAGAGCCACTGTCTGCAGCTGCATGGGCCCTGTGGCGGAGCTCCGTCTGTGGAGCTAAGAGAGAGAGAGAGAAAGAAAGAGAGAGAAAGAAAGAGAGAGGGAAGTCACACTAAAGGGAGACAACTGGTTCTCATTAAAGTGCGTTACGGCACGAAGCTCGTTTGAGAGGCCATTGCTTCCCGGTAAGAACGGCTCATTTGATATTACAGGAATCACATTTGATTTGCCTTTTTCCCACGCTGTCAGTACTGGCAGCGTGGGCTGCAGGAGGCAAATCCAGGCGAGTCATCAAGGACACTTACTGGAGGACACTTCATCACATGGCCTCTAGAGGGCAGCATTGACTATGAGTCTCGACTGAGAGATGACTTGCCCAACACACACACAAACACACACCCCTCGGTTGCAACACGCAGCGTGGGATTGTACAGGATCTGTGCTCGTTTATTACGCCACTCAGTTGATACCAAGTCAAAAGAGACAGGGACTTTTAAACTGGGACTACATTATTCCATATGTGAAAATATCCCTGCTGACTTCCTTTACATTACATACTCACAGAGAGAGAGAGAGAGAGCACAATCTATTTATTTTCCTCAAACTTTCGCCCGTCAACGGCCTTCTTTCATGGCTTCCAAACACCCAAGGGAGACACTTCATTTTTGTAAACCGGGTTTGGGAGACAAGGAGCAGCGTTTGTGTGTGTGTGTGTGTGTGTATCTGTATGTGTGTGTGTGTGTCTACATTAGTCGGGTTTCCATCCACCTGTTTTTATGCGAAATTTCAAATTGCACATAAATCAAAATAAAATAAAAACTCCAAATATCGCAAAAAAAGTTTTCACGCTTGAAGGAGGTGGAGAAGTCGAGTGTATCGATAAAAGGAAAATGCGATAGTGCAGTGGAAACGCAGTAAGCGATATTCCATTGTCTCTCCATTCAAAAACCACACAGTTTGCCAGCTAGTTTTCTGGGACATCTGGGCTAAAGTGACGGCCTCCAAGTAGCACAGCGCACTGAGAGTCCGTCTTAACTAGAACCCTGATCCTTTCAGAGGGGACGGCTGAGCGGGCCTGTCTGCTAGGGCTGGGTCGGTTTGAAAATTTTAAAACCGGTTCGATATTGCCGTCTAAACCGGATCGAACCGGTATACCGATTTTTTTTGTAATTACATTTTTTTTTTTTTTTTTTTTTTTTTAAAGCAGGGCTCCCGAGTGTGGCCCATAACTGTCTGTAGTGCAACTTCAGTCCACCTGATAGCGATAATACACCTCTAAGCTGGTATTGTCAACCAGCAATGATACTGAATAAAAAGAAGCAGGACACCTGTGTAACAAACACACCCTGTATTTATTTCTCATAACTATTCAGCTCAACTTTTCTTCTAAACATCAAAATAATAAATTAAATAAGACTTCTGCCTATAGTGCAACTTGAGAAAAGGCTAATAAAAACACAAGCAGTGCAATCAGAATGGATTGGCTTACAGCTGAGCTGCCTTATAAACTTCAAAACTCACAAATTCACACAATATAGGGCCTAGGCATGGGTCGGTTTGAACATTTTGAAACCGGTTCGATATTCCCCAAAAAAACGTATCAAAGCGGCTGCAGTTGGTGGCGATAATGCACCTCTAAGCTGGTATGCTGCCAACCAGCACGAACACTGAATACAAATAAGCAGAACCTTTTAACACATTGAGTGCCAGCCATTTTTTCAATCCTGTAGGTAAGTTGTGCCAGGGTTTTTTTTGAGGATTCTGGCTCATTTTACAAGAGCCGAGGATTATTTTCTGTTAAGAATTCGTGAACACCAATCATCTAAAAATAACTAATAGAATGTGTGCTTTCTCTGTCTAAAAGAGTTAGTTTGCAGAGTTAGTAGTTATGTAGATATTAGCCGTTGAGTACAGCATGGTTTCAGAGATTTTCAGAGAGTTTGGAGATAAATGGATTTTTAGAACCACCTCACGTGCCTGTGATTATGGGTGCCCTTGTCTCCCACTCTGTGTGCTCTCTCTCTCTCTCTCTCTCTCTCTCCTCTCTCTCTCTCTCTCTCTCTCCTCTCTCTCTCTCTCTCTCACACACACAGAGAGAGTGTGTGTGTCTCCAAACTCCTCCCTCCGTCTGTGCTGCGGAGTGCTCTGCTGCTGGGAGTTTGAGCAGCGAGTTTGAGCAGCCTCTCTCCCTGGCAGCGAGTGTGGATAGGTCTCACTGTCTCTTGGGTTTGAGAGCCCCGATGAAGCCCCGTGCGACTCTAGGCTTTATGCTGCTCACCCAGTCCATTTCTGGAACCCCCCACCGCAGCAGCGCGAAAGCGTCCCCGCCTACAGTATGAGAATGAGGCTCGTTCGTTTCTGACTGTAAAATCGCCAAGCCATTTCCGCGGGAGGCGGCTGCTTTTGGTTGACTTTATCTCTGTCGGGAGAGGACCGTCGCCACCTAGCTGGTCGGTAAAATAGATTATACACATTCAATACTTCCAATATCTCCATAGGAGACGCGGGGGGCATTGATCCACGTAGCACCGTCAAAAAAACGCCCAGCTATTTCCTTGAAAATTAGAATGCTTTCTCCAGCACGGAAAGCCACAGCCACGGGTCCCGTGGCTGTGGCTTTCTCTCTGTCTCTGTCTGGAGAGAACTGTCGCCACTTAGTGGTCGGTAAAATAGATTATACACATTCTCTTCCTCCAATAGTGATATAGAAGACGTAAAAGGGGTTGATTGATGTCCCACCGTCAAAAAAAAAAATGTTTATGTAAGACGAGATAGCTCGTCTATGGCACTTAACAGTTGGATTATGTAAGACGAGATATCTCGGCTATGGCACTCAACGTGTTAACTGTAACAACACACTGTTTTTATTTCTCATAACTATTCAGCTTAACTTTTCTTCAAACATCAACATAATAAACAAAATAAGACTTTTGCCTACTAGTGCAACTTGAGAAGAGGCTAATACGAACAATAGTGCAATCAGAATGGACTGGCAAAAAAAAAAAAAAAACTTTTTTTTTTTTTAAGGTTTTTTTTTTAAGGTTTTTTTTTTAAGGTTTTTTTTTAAGGTTTTTTCGGTTTGCACGTGATCAAACCGGTTTGGGCTCGTATACCGAACCGAACCGGTAAAACCGGAAATCGACCCATGCCTACTGTCTGCCGGTCCGCTCCAGGGTTCAGCCATGATGAATGGACGGACTTGAGGACTGTGAGAGTCTTCCAGAGACTGCAGGATGACCTTGGAGCTGACGTGAAGAAGATTCACAGCCCAGGTTTGATGGATGATCTGTGGACCTGATCTCTCACCTCCAGGCTCAGCAGGTGTAACATGTAGCTACAGCTGCACTGATTCATTAGACTGATGTGAGACATGGAGAGGGATGGGACAATGTATCTAAATTCAACATCACAATACAAAAATGTGACCGTACATATCGTGGGGGCAGACAAATGAATTACATTATTAGATGTTATTCTGCTGCAGTAATCACAAATGAGGCGGGTTGACCATCACAATTTCACAAGCTCTGCATCCAAATGATATTACTGTTACTTTGTAATGACATGTAGCTGTGACCAGTCATGGTCCAGCTCTGTTGGTTGGTAAACCCAAAAAAATGTTGGTCCACAAAATCAATGTCAAATTTCACAATGGAGTGGATGACATCACAATGGAGTGCGAATTTGCGCTTGTTTAGTCGTTTACATCCTAGCAGTCAGCAATCACTAGATTTGTGAGGTTTGTGGCTCAGAAATACACATAATTCTGCACGGCCACACTTTGTTGTCATTCAACTTGTACATTTTATTACATCGTATCGTGCTTGTATTGAATGAACTGAAAATGATGTCACGCAATAGTTCAACTGTGATGTCACTCAGGCAGCTGACTACTGTATGTGTGTTACTGCAGAGATGTGTGTGTGGAGATCTGGTGAGATGTGTGTGTGGGGGAGATCTGGTGAGATGTGTGTGTGGGAGATCTGCTGAGATGTGTGTGGGGGAGATCTGCTGAGATGTGTGTGGGGGAGATCTGCTACCTTCTCCTCACTCCAGCCCCCTTGCCTCTGATGTTCTATCTAGTACATTTTCAGATGTAATATCTTTCGAGGCTTCTTCTTCTTCTCTGGAGGGACGTGCTCCTCCACAGGGGAGCTGCCGGGGTGTATTTGTAGAAGCGATCTGTCTGCTTGAAGAATGCGTCTCCTGAGTGTCTTAACTCTCATTTATTCCCTCACCGCCCACAATGAAAGAAGACACAGTGTCTGGCCATTATCCTCAGGGTTTACTTTGCTCCATGTCTTTTTAGATGAGTCTTATAGGAGGTGTGTGTGTGTGTGTGTCTTATAGGAGGTGTGTGTGTGTGTGTGTGTGTGTGTGTGTGTGTGTGTGTGTGTGTGTGTGTGTGTGTGTGTGTGTGTGTGTGTGTGTGTGTGAAGCCACCTTCGCCGAGACACACTTTCGGTGTTTTCCAGTAGGCGTCGCTGCAGTACAGAAAGCATCATTAGCCAAGTGCAAGAAGACACCAACACCAAAACTGTAACTCCCACATTGTCTCTGTGACTGACTTCACTGCTGTCGCCTCTCTCTCTCTCTCTCTCTCTCTCTGTCTCTCTCTCTCTCTCTCTCTCTCTCTCTCTCTGTCTGAGCGGTGCTGACTTATTCAGGATTAGGCCCGCGGGCCCTGGTTCTTCTCCATGCATGACTGGCATTAATGTGGCCAGGTAGCTAAACAGGACGGGCGATGCACGGAGACATGGGTGGCTCTTACCTCAATCAGGCCCGGATGATCCGGGATTACTGGAGGAGAACCGCATCCATTCATCCATTCATCCATCCATTCATTCATTCATTCATTCCCCCGGCTGGGTCCAAGACGCCCACTGACATGCTGGCAGAGCCCACATACATTACACATATACACCAACACCTCACACTGCTTTTTCAACTGTCTACTTGCCAATGCCTAAATATATATATCTCTTGAGTGTTATATATAGCATCTGAAAAAGTAGTATAATATAACATTATAATAATACAGTAGTAGCATATATTCTTTTTTATTAGTATATAATATATAATCCAGGGGTTCCCAAATTTAAGAATGCCGCGGCACACTTTGAAATCTGAAAATCTTCCGGGGCCCACCCAACCCTTTAATCACAACTCTGATCAACACACGTGAGACTAAGTATTATTATAACCAACGTGCATGAACTAGATCAAAGTAGAAAGGAAGAACAGCTGCTCTTAGAGGCTGAGTGATCTTCAAAATAAAACATCTTTATTGATACAGACAAAACGGTGCAAAGCCTTTATTAGGGTTACTTGCTTACCGTTCCATTCATTGGCCTCCCAAGAGAACGACTGGCCCATGGAGGACAGAGAGATGGGCGAGAGGACGGTGAACTGCTGGGGCTGCAGGGTGGCCTGCTGGCTGATGGAGGAGGTGATGAGGGTGGTGTCCTTTATCACACGTGTCATGTGGGTGGGCAGGCGAGAAGCGGGCAGTGCAAAGCGAGCAGAGCAAAATTAAGCACCGTGTGGGACCCAGAGTCAGAGGTGGACACCTACATGAGTGAGAATGTGTTGAATGCTGTGATTGGCTAGTTTTAGATAACTGATTGGTTGCTTTGGATTTTTAATGAGGGCGAAGGAGGGGAAGTCATTTTAAGGATTTTAACCAGATAATTTAACCTTTTTTGTGGGGGAAACCATCAGACACAAATTATGATTAATAATAATAATAATAATAAATTGAATTTATATTGCACTTTTCATTTTGACCAAATCCCAAAGTGCTACAGAGGTAAAAGTAAAAATAAAATAATAAAATAATAAAAATTAAAAGATAAAAACATAGAGAGAAATAAAATAAAATGATAATAATTAAAAGAAAAGCATAATTAAAAGAACATTAAAAATCACATAAAAAAGCCTGAGAAACTAAAGAAAGGCATAGAGCTAGGAGAAGGCTTTATTAAAAAGGAAAGTTTTCAGTCCCTTTTTAAAAGCATCCACCGTCTGTGGTGCCCTTAGATGGTCGGGAAGGCTGTTCCACAGACGGGGAGCGGCCGAGCAGAATGCCCGGTCTCCCATGGTGCAGAGTTTGGTCCTGGGGGGACGGAGGAGGTGGTTGTTTTTTGAGCGGAGGTTACGGGAGGAGGTTTGTGTTGTGAGCAGTTCTTTGAGGTATTGGGGGGCATGTCCATGGATACACTGATGTGTGAGCAGAGAGGTTTTGTACATGATCCGGGAGGAGAAGGGGAGCCAGTGTAGTGAGATTCAAAAGAGAGTATTTTATACACATCTTGAAACATGACTTTAGGGGGTCTTTAAATAAAAACAAGTAGACTTTCCTGTCCATGTGAGGAGTAATGTAGGCCTGGCCCGTTTATTTTATTTTAGGATTTGTTTTGTTGGCTCTTTTCACCATTATTTGCATATTAGCCTATTATTTTAATACCATATTTGCATATAGCCTACAAAGTCTAATATTCAATATCTAATATTTATTTTAATACCGTAAGTTTAATAGGCTATTTTCCAACACATAACTATCTCCAGTAGCTATGTCTGTTTTTTTTCTACCTGATTAAAGTGCATTGGATGTATTTTTTTATTTATATAAAAATACAAGAAAGAGGAATGGACTCATTTCATTGTTCCAAGTAGGCCTGTTCATCTGTGCCGTGTGCCATTAGGCTACTGTTAATCAGCATATAAGCAGTATCGGAGGAATGTTTTTGTTTAGTCTGCTGGAAGATTCAACTTGTGTTTTCGTTTTGTTAATCTTTATTAATCGATTTATTAATGATATTTTTCATTTTGTTAAATTATTTTTGTTCATGAGAAAGACCGGCTACCATTTATTTAAACATTTAGGGCGGTTATTTAGTAATATTCTTCATGTCGGCCATCTTTATTTGATTCCTATGACAGCAGGTATCTCGATGTGTGAATCCTCACGTTGCTGCTTGCAGATGTACAAATAAACCCTTTCTAATGACAAAATAAAGTATTTGTTGTATGGTAATTGTTTAATGTGCCGCACACAGTCAAATATTGCATCTTAATCTTCTCGGTTAACCGATTAATGATCGGTTAATGAGGGTCGGTTGTCAGTCCCCCCCCCCCCCCCCAAAAAAAAAATCATTTTGGCCTTGACTATTTCTGACTGACTGAGTGACCATTGATTGCCACACTGATCTCAGATTCCTGTCTGGTAGAGGTGGCGGTGCTCAGTAACCTCGCCCAGGTGTTCGGCCTGCTGGATTCAGTCAAGAAGATCCTGGAGAGGAGAAGGCAGCAAACAGATCCCAGCCAGCTGCAAGTCCTCAGCACCCTCGCCAGTGAGTACAAACCAGATCGAGATTCTCTTTCACCTCCATTCCACTTCAGTTACTGCTTGTATGTTGAACTGTTTCATGCACAAAATGTGCTCAAAACGATACAGATTTCACAGTATCAATATTAGTCAAAAGTTTGCCAAGTTATTACAAACGCGTCGTTTTAGTGTCGTGATACATGACTATGTTTTTTTTTATATGAATTATCAGCCAAATTGAGGGACGAAATTGATTATTTCCAGCCATGTTATTAGTCAAATGAAATGTGAACAATGCAGACTTGTTTGTGTTGTCTGTGTTTGGTGACGAGAGCTCTAGTGAGTTGAACTTAAAGCTGGGGTAGGCAACAGGTTAGTCAAAGTAAATGCTTCATTATTTTGGTTTTGATGACCGTCCTGTGGACCTACCAACTTGACTCCACTGTCCTATCAGACTTTTATAAAAGTGGAAAATGTCATCTGTGATGTATTGGTCGTAATGTATTCTGGTGTATGTTTGTTTTTTTATTCAGCCCTAGTTTTCAGCTGTAGTGTTGAGTCCTTGGTGGTGTTGCTCTGTGCTCTGTGCAGATCTGGAGCTGCAGTTGGAGGAGCAGAGGAAGCAGCAGCAGGTGCGAGCTCTGCTCTCGAGCCCACAGCCCGCCAAACACAAAACCCCCACCAAGCGGCAGAGCAAGCGGCCTCGCCTCCAGAGGCCCGCCTCCACCACCACCCTCATCACCTCCCCCATCAGCCAGCAGGCCACCCTGCAGCCCCAGCAGTTCACCGTCCTCTCCCCCATCTCTCTGTCCTCCATGGGCCAGTCGTTCACTGTGGCCGGCCTGCCCATGGCCTCCCTGGCCGGGTCGTCCAACACGGTCACCCTGCTGCCGGCCGGCTCACAGCTCTTCACCCGCTACATGTTGGCTGGAGATGGTAAGACTAGGGATGAGAATAACGCATAGAGTAACTCACCATACAATACATGCTACTATGTATAATAATATAGAGTAACTCACCATACAATACGTGCTACTATGTATAATAATATAGAGTAACTCACCATACAATACGTGCTACTATGTATAATAATATAGAGTAACTCACCATACAATATGTGCTACTATGTATAATAATATAGAGTAACTCACCATACAATACGTGCTACTATGTATAATAATATAGAGTAACTCACCATACAATACGTGCTACTATGTATAATAATATAGAGTAACTCACCATACAAAGTGCTACTATGTATAATAATATAGAGTAACTCACCATACAATACGTGCTACTATGTATAATAATATAGAGTAACTCACCATACAATACGTGCTACTATGTATAATAATATAGAGTAACTCACCATACAATACGTGCTACTATGTATAATAATATAGAGTAACTCACCATACAATACGTGCTACTATGTATAATAATATAGAGTAACTCACCATACAAAGTGCTACTATGTATAATAATATAGAGTAACTCACCATACAAAGTGCTACTATGTATAATAATATAGAGTAACTCACCATACAAAGTGCTACTATGTATAATAATATAGAGTAACTCACCATACAAAGTGCTACTATGTATAATAATATAGAGTAACTCACCATACAATACGTGCTACTATGGCGAGCAGGATAGGAAGGCAGCACAGGCTGAGGCAGGCTTCAAGTTCACCGCAGATGGTTTATTGTGGAGAAACCAGGCACTTTTCACTTGAGTTGTTGTTGCAAAAAAGATCAGAAATACTCAAAATGTTTAAAAAATAAGATAATGAATCAAGAGAATTACAAAACTGAACTACTGACAAAGAAAATAATATAACTAAACCGAAATGAAAGGCAAAAGAAAAACGCATTTCAGTGCTTAACAAGCATAATCAACTTGTTTTATGTAAACCTGGAAAATATAATAATATAATAAGTAAATATATTGATATTTGATGGCAGTGCATCATATGGTGTCAATATGGGCGCTAGTGTATCGATAATGTATCACAATAGGAAGTTTCACAATGTATCGATTCTTCTCCCCCCCCCCCTCATCCCTAGGTAAGACGGACACCATCACTCTGCACCCCTCCTCGGGCCTAACGCTGGTGCAGGACTCGGGCCAGCTGGGCACGATGATGAGCCCCATGGAGCTGGTCCAGCTGACCCAGCAGGCGGGCGGCGCGGAGCTGATGCCCTTGGAGGCTCAGGTGGTGGAGGGCAGCATGCTGGTGCAGCAGGAGGTGATGCAGGGCGAGGGCGAGGCCGGCCAGGAGCACACCGTCATCGAGATCAACCCCGGCTCGGTGGAGCTGCAGCTGGCCGGAGAGCACCAGGGCCCAGACGAGCAGAGCGCGCTGACAGAGATGAGCATGATGGCTCCAGAGGGGGAAGAGACACAGGAGGCTCAGACTGAGGGGGGCCAGGGACTACAGCTGGACTCCAACGGGCAGCTAGCAGGCGTACAGATAGTGGTCATTGAAGAAAACACTCAGGAAGAAAATGCAGTCAAATGAGACACATCGCCCTTTTTATGAATGGACTCATGTGCCGCGCTATCACGGACTTGTGAAATTGTAAATACACAGACTTTTCAAAACCAAGAATGAACTGCCTTGGCTTAACACCAAGCATTAGAGTAGCCATTTTCCTTTTGGGGTGTACATTCACGTCTCACTGATATTTCTATCAGAACAAAGAGGCACTGCAGCCAAGCATAATGCTTCTATTTGTTTTGTAATTCATTTGTAAGAACACAAGCCACCCACGGCCAACACAATGCACTAATGAATCTGAAGTGGTATAGATGCAGGGCTTATATGGTGCTGATGATGTGTCGCGTCACATCGTCTTAAGTGCAACACACGTTGGAAGCGGCGCATCATGTGACGTCGTCGCGTGGCGTCCTGCGCACATATAGGAAGCATCGCACCACAGTGCGTACGACTGACCACACACAGTGTGTACGGTGTGTTTTGGACTTTACTGTCTGGGCCAGGTCAATACCAGGTGGCTGTCAGTCATGGCTTTAGACTTTACTGTCTGGGCCAGGTCAATACCAGGTGGCTGTCAGTCATGGCTTTAGCCCTCCACTGCTGATTGTGACTCACAGCACTAATAGGGTGGCTGTTACTTGAGGTTGGGATTAATTGCACTTGTGTGTTGTAGTGTTGCATCCGAGCTGGGTTTTTTTTTTTTTTTGCACTGTGTGTGTGTGATGTCCTTTTAGGATTACAGGAAGATGTTTGCAACAATGCCTAGTCCCTGAACATTTCTTTAGAAATAAATGTTTGCCACACACACACACACACACACACACACACACACACACACACACCCCGTGCAGGCTTTTGGTCTGCTTAGTTAAGTGGAACATGACTGAAAGAAAATATTGCACAACTTGTGCACTCATCGTCACTCAAGGTGGTTTCACTGTCTCGGATTTCATTTAACACAATCCCCCCCCCCCCCCCCCCCCTCCATTTCATCTCAGTATTTATTTCAGTATCATTAGGTTGTGTAAGCTATTGGACTGATTGTTTAAGAATATATATATAAATATATATTATCATCATCAGTATATAAATGGGAGCTGGGGCTCTGTTTCTCTGTCCCACTGTGATTGTCCCACTGTGATGTCATAAATCCCACTGTGACATCATCCGTGATGTCATAAATCCCACTGTGACATCATCAGTGATGTCATAAATCCCACTGTGACATCATTAGTGATGTCATAAATCCCACTGTAACATCATCAGTAATGTCATAAATCTGACATCATCAGTGATGCTGGTCTCATTGGCCACACAGCAGCCGAGCTGCGGGCAAGGCCGTGCAACGGGCGAGCTGCAGGCAAGGCTCTAGAGATCCCTAGTATAATATACACACACACACAAACACACACCTTTATTTTACAGTTGTAAGCTAGTGTCATATTTATTTGTTTTAACCATAAGAAACAGGCTTCTCTGGTGTTTCAGGTGCAAGAGACATGCCACCATCTTTTAATTTATGATCCTGGCTGGTTATGAATAAGATCAACACGGACATGTTCAATAGGCCTACTTGTGCATTCTCAAGAGTTGAATTTAACAAATGAGGGTATTTGCATACTGACTTTGTAATGTGTTTAAATATCACATAATAAAAACGTGAATTATTTAATGGTTGTGTCGGAGTTTGGCCACTAGAGGGCTCTAGATGCACACATGCACCTGCAGCCATGGGCTCGCATCCAGTTAACCACAGCACAGCATTCATGGAAGTAAACAGCCCCACAACTAAACCATAGCACTGCACCACACTCTGCAGTAAAGCAATCACAAATATAGTGACGGTAAACCCAGCAAATGTAATTTACCCACTTTTTAATTAGAGTTTACTCCCCTCTCTCAGGCTGCCATATATCAATTTACATTACGCATCAAACTGCTCTACGTTATACAAAAATTGGGCTCTTTCAAAGTGGAAAAAGCATAAATTGATGGTTCAATAACATTGATTTTTGTGGTTGTTTGCCATCATCATCTGGAGGAGTGTTGCCTTTATATGTTCCACTCCCATCACTGCTGGCTACACACACACACACACACACACACACACACACACACACACACACACACACACACACACACACACAGAATTGATATCAGGCAAATTGATTGGTTATGTAACATGCAATATAACTACTTCACCAGCAAGCTCATAATGTAAGCCGGAGGGAAGATATTAGATTTGAAGGGCATGTGGACCACTGCATTACTGACACCAAATATCAACATCTCCCAACAGTTTCAAAGATTATTGTAGCCTGAGAAATGAAGTAAACGGAAATATGCCACCAAATCGTTCCCTGACAGTAAAAGGCCCTCGGCTAGCAAATCAAGGTCCATGGTGGCCTCGCCTGCCCTGCAGCTCGCCCACTACGCGGCCTCGCCTGCTCTATGACATCACTGATGACATCATCACTGATGACATCATCACTGAACTTATCCTCAGCCAGGAAGGATGACATCACTGATGACATCATCAATGATCACATCATTAAGTAGGGCAATCACCTGCTCTTTACACCCATTGAGAGTTTCAGCCCGATTGCATGTAAAACGGCATATTGATTGATGTTGCATTGTGCCAGCTGCAGAGGACTAATCCTACGCCCCAAATAAAAATACAATAAAAATAAAAAATAAAATAAAACACATTCATAACTGCAGAGTGATAACCTTACTAGATTTTGATGTGAGTTTAAAGAATAGGGATTAAGATGATCAAAATTGCATTTTTGCAGTATTACTTATTTTTCAAATTGTATTTATTCATGATATTATATTATTAATAATAAATTATTATTATTATTATTATTATTATTATTATTATTATTATTAATCTTGGCATATTCTTTGGAAAAAAAATATTGGTTGGTCTAGACCTCCCCCAGGCTGGGCAGACCCATCATGAGGGCTGGTTCTTGCTCCCAGGGTGCATAATGCCCAGAGGTCTGCTCTATAGATCCATTTCACAGCAACCATTTTGAGGTGGTAAATCAGAAAGTAAAGCAGGTGTAACCAATACCAAACCAATGATGGTCCCATTGCATTTAGGTGTTCCAGTGCCAGGGCCCTCGGTAATGTTATTGGTTACACCTGTTTTGGTTCCTTTACCACCTCAAAATGGTTGCTGTGAAAAGGGCCTATTATTTGTCTTGGCTGTGATATGCTGAGTGACAGATGATGAGGTAAAGTGCAATGCCAGCTGTGTGTGTGTCGGCTGTCACTGTCAGCATGTCAGTTAGTAGCTAGTGGATCTGGTCTTTCTGCACACTGACAGGCGACTTGGAAACTTGACTTGGTTTTTGTGTAGCAGAGTCTGTCCTCATTGCAGGTTCAATGGGAGTCTGCTACTTTTCCTCAAGTGCAGTCCAGACAGTGTAATATCACAACGGGGGGGGCACGGATGCTAATTATCTGTCTGTAATGTCATCGTATTATAAATGAGTAGATTAATTGGCTTATATTGAATGCTGCAAACTCTCTCTTTCTCTCTAAGATTTTTCTAAGAAGTGATCCTGCATTGATTTATTCTTGCTGATTTATAAGAATGTTGCCTGCATGTTAATATGAGTGCTGGGACATACTGGGCCTCTGTCATAGCTGTGCTTGTGACATGAAATGATTTGGTTGACTGGTTCACATGTACCTACTGTAAATCAGCACTGAGAGCCACTTGTGAGTAGAATCTTCAGTCTCCTGCTGTCCCAAAGCAAGTATGAATTATTAATGTCAGTATCTGCCCCAAATATCAACATTAGTACCTGATCCAAATATCATGTGTATTCAGTCACACTGTATAATAGATATAGATAGACAGATGCTTTTAAATTGTTGTTTGCTCAGAGAGGAATGTATTTTTTTGGCAGTGATACCTGCAAATCCAGACTCTAACTTCAGGAGTTAAAGTCTCTTGTACTTTGCCTGTGGCTAGTTGAGTGTTTGAATTGCTGAAGAAGTTTGTGTCAGTTAGAGGCCTGGAAACTTGCCTTGTGAGTGCATGGCTTCCATCATGGAATATAGTTGAAATGAAACTGCCTCTGGTCGCCCAGTCAAGTTGTGTCGGCTCATCTCATGCTGAGGAACCCGTGTGAAAGCTGGAGATGCTGGAGATATAAATACTCTGGAGTGGGTTTGTGTTACACAGTTGCTGAACAGACGTCCACTGAGTCCCTCCCCGCACTCCAGGATCAAGTTGGCTCTTCAAGCTGCAGCTGCTGCACTATAGTCAAGATATTGATGTAAAAACACACCTGCTGTATCTTCTGATCACAAAGATATTGATGTAAAAACACACCTGTCGTATCTTCTGATCACAAAGATATTGATGTAAAAACACACCTGTTGTATCAGCCGCGCAGCGGCCGAGCTGCGAATGCGAGCTGCGGGGCCAGCTTGGTGAGCTACTGAGCTGCAGGGGCAGCTCGCTCAGCGATAGGAATCGAGTGCGCATAGCGCGCGAGATCCCTAGTACTAGTACCGTATATAAAAGGGGCAATGTGGGCAATGTTTGTTTGTTCATTTTTGTCCGACTGATGATGTCATCAGTGATGTCATCAGGCATTATGACATCATCAGTGATGTCATAAGAGCATGTGGGATGTCATCAGTGATGCGAACTTGTGACATCATCAGCATTTTGAGTGCTGGCTTTTTCCTTCCGTTACAAATAATTTGATGATGCCAAAAGCGATTTCTTTTCAGGTCTATCTCCCTCCCTCTCTCCTCCCAGTCTTTTCCCTCTCCTGCTCCACAGTTTGTTTCCCTCAAAGTCCCCAGTGTCACTAATGTAGAAGGTCATCAGTCTAGCACAGATAAACTACTGAACTACAAACCCTCTCCTCCTTGTATCTCACCATCTGTTCTGGTAAAGGAACACAGAAACATCTCGGTGATAGGGAGCGAGACCCGGGGTGTGCAGGTCCCTGGGTAGCTGTAGATATTCTACACTTTAGAAAGTGATCAAACCTGTGGGCCTCTGAGTGTCCCTGTGGTGGCAGGAGATATTAAAAGTTGGAGGGAAACTTGTGAGGGAAAAATATGTGGCGTCTCTTGAGTGAACAAGGGCACTGCAGCAGCTCAAGGTGCTTGGTGGTGCTGAGCCTCCTGTGCACAGCGGGGGGTTATGCAGCGTAAACAGCAGCACCTGTGTGTCTGCTCTCCACACGCGACGTCTTCATCAACAGCTTCTTTACCTCCTCTAACCCTCCTCCTCCTCCTCATCCTCCTCCTCCTCCTGATTCTGGACATGCAACATGTTTTGCGACGCTGCCCACACAAAGTGTCTCTCTTCCTGAATCTCTGCAGCCACGCCCCCCGGCTCCAGTCTAATGATATGCACAGGAAAGTAGGTTATGTTGTTTTCATACCTCTATTTTACCATGGACTTGTGTGGTTTATATCTTTTGTTATGCCTCCGCCGGCGATAGCCAGGTCGGAGGCATTATGGATCCAGGTTGTCCGTCCGTCCGTACGTCCAATACATCCATAGTACGTACGTACATCCGATGTTCGTTAACGCGATATCTGAGGAACGCCTTAAATTTAATCAAATTTGCCTCAAACATCGACTTAGACTCAAGGATGATCTGATTAGATTTTGATGGTTAAAGGTCAAAGTTCAAGGTCACTGTGACCTCACACACCAAATTTCCAAGCTCTTTAATGCAACATCTCAGGAGCGCCTTGACGGAATTTCTTCCAATTTGCCTCAAATGGCGATTTGGACTCAAGAATGAACTAATTGCGGAGGCATAAATGCGCGGTGCGGTCATTCTAGTTATTTTTATTGTTGATTGTTCTATTTTGTTTATTTGATGTTATGTGTTACCGTATGTCCTGATTTATAAGACCAGGGACCATGTTGGAAATAAGTGTTCACACTTTTACATGTCTGTTTCTTTGATTTTGTTCTGCTATATCCATAAATAAAATCAATCAATCAATTTGGTGAACATTAAAGCCAATGTTTCTCTGGTCATAAGAACAGAAAAGAAAAATTTAGTTGGTTCCTAGTTTTCTGCACACACATGAATCACAACAAGTCCTCTATAAAATATTTAAAAGGATACTTATTCTAAAAGATTGTTATAAAAAAATATACTCTTCCAGCCATCGTCTCCTCTGATAAACATCTGTAAAATAAGAATCTGAATTGTCTTTATTGCCAAGTAAGTTTATACACAGGCTACAAGGAATTTACTTTGGTGTTCAGTGCATAGCATCAATAAACATTTCATTTTTATTTCATTTCTTTATTTATCTCGAACAATAAAATACAAAACAGTAAAAGATCAATCATAAACAAACAACACATTTGAATAATAAAAAATATATGAAAGACAATAGTTATGTTCGAGAAGAAGCACAATGCTTATCTTATCCTGCCCCTACTTCAACAATGAGATTTTAAATCTTATATTTAAAATAAGTAAATAAAATAAGAAGCAATTTCACAAAAGCATTTACATTATCACCACCATCATGGTTATAAAAATCTACATGTTGTCATCATCACCAACATCATGACCATCATCACCAAATGATCACCTTCATCCCTCATTTCTGATATAATACTCTTACTAATAAACATAGTAAAAGAACTTACGAGAGTAAATGTAAAAGGCAAGTACTGCAAGTCAAGAAGCATCAAATGTAAAATACACATGTTCAAAGTAATCTATTACCACCGCCTGTCATGAGAGTAAGTGTTGTTCTTCGGATGCTAGTTCAGTGAGTTTAGCTCGTAGATTGATTTCATAACAAGATGTCAAAACTGGAAACTGGTGCAAACAAACAACAACAAACATTATTACTGCGACCACCACGACATGTACTTTTGTAACAAGGGTGTATTTAGAAACAGGTACTGTGGACAAATATCAATAATATCAAATATCAACTAAAAACATTTAGCCTACACAAAGAATAATATGTAGGCCTACATGTCTTTTATAATCAAAAGTCAAAGCTTGAGGGAGTGAAGGCTTTGCCACCTCAATGATGTGTTTTTGAGTCATGCAGATGCATCACTAATGCACTTTCCTCTGTCCAGATTTTCACTCCTCAAGAATTCAAAATAAATCACATTTCTGTCACACGTGTGCTTCTGCTTCTCCAACACAAAACCAGCACAGCTGATCACAGTTTTAGGGTGTTGTACCTCAAGGAGGGTTGTACAATTGTTGTATTGTAATAATATGCCATAAAGGTTTATTGAAATTTTGGGGAGAGCAATTAAAAAAATAATAATAATAATAATCATTTTTTCATTAAAAAATAAATCAATCAAGAAAATATTTGTTTTGGCAATTTTCTTTCTGGCCTGGCGGGGGCGCCAGGCCAGAAACTCTACCAGCCCACCCAGGCTCAAGTCTACCAGCCCACCCTAATATAGCAGACTCAAGTCTACCAGCCCACCCTAATATAGCAGACTCAAGTCTACCAGCCCACCCTAATATAGCAGACTCAAGTCTACCAGCCCACCCTAATATAGCAGACTCAAGTCTACCAGCCCACCCTAATATAGCAGACTCAAGTCTACCAGCCCACCCTAATATAGCAGACTCAAGTCTACCAGTCCACCCTAATATAGCAGACTCAAGTCTACCAGCCCACCCTAATATAGCAGGCTCAAGTCTACCAGCCCACCCTAATATAGCAGACTCAAGTCTACCAGCCCACCCTAATATAGCAGGCTCAAGTCTACCAGCCCACCCTAATATAGCAGACTCAAGTCTACCAGCCCACCCTAATATAGCAGACTCAAGTCTACCAGCCCACCCTAATATAGCAGACTCAAGTCTACCAGCCCACCCTAATATAGCAGACTCAAGTCTACCAGCCCACCCTAATATAGCAGACTCAAGTCTACCAGCCCACCCTAATATAGCAGACTCAAGTCTACCAGCCCACCCTAATATAGCAGACTCAAGTCTACCAGCCCACCCTAATATAGCAGACTCAAGTCTACCAGCCCACCCTAAGGCTGGTTTCACACCGACGACCCAAGCCTTGCCTATGCCTTGCCTTTACCCACGCTTTTTAATAGGCGTCCGTTTTAGTCAACGAGGCTGTGTACACCGGGCGCCTGAGCGTGAACCCTGCGTGTACCCACGCCTTGCCTATGCCTTGCCGATTTTATCGAATAGGCGAGAGTTCTATTTTGAAGCCGACAAGGCGCGTGCAGGCAGACTTCTTCTGTCAAGCCATGAAAGAAAAACGCACAATATCCGTCGGAAATGGAAAAGTCAACTGAATTTCAAAATAAAATGGAGTTACTACAACATGTTGAGCAGAGAGACAGAGATATTGACGGGTGGCTATCACGTGGGGCTTTCTCCCCGTCGGCAAACAAATCTTCATAAGAGAGAATAGCGACCGAAGAAGCAAGATGGACAATGTTGTTGTGCCAGGCTGCCAGCACATATTCTTGCAAGATCACCTCTCTAAAATGTCCGACTATAGTCAGACCTGGTTATACATATCCAGCATCAATATAACATTAAATATATCCGATTTATTTTACCTAGAGGCTACCCATGACAATTCTGGACAACACGTGAAAAAATAC
>NC_139643.1:21579340-21581840 GCF_964638095.1 Poromitra crassiceps | reverse complement strand
GATGACATGGCAGATAATGTGTCGGAACAGCTGATCCAAAGCATAAAAGAGAGCCGCTTTTATGCACTGCAACTGGATGAATCGACCGATGTCGCAAGTCTGTCACAACTGCTTGCTTATGTGCGGTACGAAGAAAGTGGCGAGATAAAAGAGGAGTTTTTATTTTGTAAACCTCTGCCCACCCGTTCAACTGCTGAGGCCATTTTTGACATTTTGAACACTTTTATTGTTTCCAATGGGATTGACTGGTCCAAATGTGTTGGAGTGAGCACTGACGGAGCCCGTGCAATGCTGGGGCAGCACAGCGGAGTTGTCAGGCGTGTGAAAGCGGTGGCTCCGCAAGCAGCATCTGTCCACTGCAGCATACACCGTGAAGCACTAGCTACAAAGAAAATGCCACCGGATCTGAAGACTGTTTTAGATGAGGCGGTCAAAGCAGTCAACTTCATCAAGAGCCGTCCACTGCAAACACGTTTATTTGCGGTGTTATGTGGAGAGATGGGCAGTGATCATCACCAGCTGTTGTTACACACTGAAGTGCGCTGGCTCTCCCGGGGCAAAGTACTGACGCGCCTGTTTGAGTTACGCGATGAAGTGCGTGTGTTTTTTCTCGACACAAAGTTTGAACTTGCACACCGCTTTAATGATTTTGAGTGGTTGGCTAAGTTGGGTTACCTGGCCGATATTTTCAGCCACTTAAATGGACTGAACCTCGGTCTTCAAGGGACAGCAGTGAACACGTTCAATGTCCAGAATAAAGTGGAAGCGACCATAAGAAAACTGGCGCTGTGGGCTAAGCGTGTCGACCAGTCAAACTATGACTCATTTGAAAATCTGTCCGATTTTCTGACAAAGGAACAGAGTCAGCTTCCCATCACCGTGAGCAATGATGTCAGAGAGCACCTGCAAGGTTTGAGCACCCAGCTGCGCGCATACTTCCCCATCCCAGATGTGCAGTGTAACTGGATAGAAAACCCGTTCGCCAGCCACAGTGACGAGGCCCTCGCCGCTCTGAGCGCAAAAGAGCAAGATAGTCTCCTGGATCTTGCTTGTGACACCGCGCTGAAGCTGGTCTTCTCACAGAAGCACCTGACAAACTTTTGGCTTCATGTTGCTTCTGAGTATCCTGATCTGGCCAACAGAGCTGTGAGATTCCTGATGCCTTTCCCGACGACGTACCTCTGTGAGACTGGATTTTCTGCACTCGTGGCATTAAAAACTAAGTACAGAAACAAACTGGATGTTGAGCCAGATCTTCGACTGAAACTTTCATCCATTGTACCAGACATCAAGCATCTGGTTGCCGCCATGCAACACCAGCCGTCTCATTAGGTGAGTCAACATGTTGTTGGCCTGTTGTTGGACTGATCCACTGCAGCTTTATAAAAGTTTTAATTTTGTTTCGTTGCAATTATTGCTTTTGCTTGTATGTAAATAGTTTTCTTCTGCCGAGGCCTAACATTACATGCTAAATTTTGCAATCTGTACACTGGTTTGTTTGTAGGCTCATGAATTAATATAAAAACACATCTGTAATTTTTCGTTAATGAGCTGTGGAAATGCGTCGGGGATGAAAGCCCCTATATGAGCCAGCAGACGCATGCTCTCTTTATATGCGGGGAGTCGTGAGTAGGATGGAAATTAACTGTGTTTTGGCTTGTTTTGATATTTGGGTTTTGGTTGTGTTCTGCGACATTGTATGTCAAACACCAACACCATGACGTCTTAATATGATCCACTGCAGTTTTTATTTTAAAAGGAAAAAGCCATGAGTGCAATGTTTTAATTTTGTTTCTTTGATGTTATTGCTTTTGCTTGAATTGAAGTTTCATCTTTACATCATCTTTATATTGGGTTTGTGTTTATTTGTAACCCTATCGATTTAATGGGCTTTCTTCTGATATTTGGATTTTGTTTGGATCTGATATTGGATGTCAAATTGTTATGAGAATGCACTTTTCCATTGTTGAAGGATACCGTTATTTATTAATCATTTGTTAATTAGCCTGTTACAGACAGTTACTTGCTTGTCATTTCTGACATCTGTGTGGTGCTGATGGACAGCTCCTTGAATGATTTGTGTGTGTGTGTGTGTGTGTGTGTGTGTGTGTGTGTGTGTGTGTGTGTGTGTGTGTGTGTGTGTGTGTGTGTGTGTGTGTGTGTGTGTGTGTGTGTGTGTGGACAGCTCCTTGAAAACTGTAATACTGAAGGTGTTGCAACATGTTACAGGTGCTGTGTTAGTGACTGTGGAGCTTCCAACATGTTTCTCCTGTATTCAGTTCAGTCCTTTATGTTCAATTTTCAATAAAAAAGTGCTCTGAGAACGCATTATATGGCCTTTGTATTTATGGGGTCGGAGGTGGGCCGCGAAAATTTTTGAGACATAAAAGTGGGCCCTGAGTTGGAAAAGGTTGGGAACCACTGGTATACACACAGGTCACAACCTACTGTATACACACAGGTCAACCTACTGCATACACACAGGTCAACCTACTGTATA
>NC_139643.1:21459340-21574340 GCF_964638095.1 Poromitra crassiceps | reverse complement strand
CACTCAGTTAGTCTCTTCCAGAACTGTGGATCATCTGCTGTTGCGTTGATCATCCAGTCCTGTTTGGGTTCTGCTCTCTTCATGTTGCTATCAAAGTGAAACACCTGAACTCCATCAACAAACCAAACCTCCACATACTCTGGGCTGTTTGTGACTCCAGAGGATCCAGTCTGGAGAAACTTCAGAGAGTGAGTCACTGTGGGACAAACAGGGAAGAAACTCAGCTTTTGATTTACATTTTAAATACATTTGTACACTAACAACACAATAAAGAATTTCAATCTCTGTTCAGTGACGATGTCGCCAAATGACACTTAATTAAATGAATTAATGCACTCTTTCAAACCATTGTATAGATTTAAACTGCTTTACAGTGAGCAGCCTCCAGGAGAACTGAACTCATTTTGTGAGATTGATAAACTCACCAGTGGAGTAAAAACTCTAACATGCTGCTGGTGAGTGGACACACATTGTCAGATGAAATAATACTATAATATGAGTGATGTGAGTCAAGAGTGATCATCTGAAAGCATCAACAGGCTATAGAAAATAATATTCACATCAATTCTCCATTTAACTTAGCAATACTAGGAAGGTTCAAATGTATTCACGTTCATACACTTAAAAGCAGATGTGAATATAATTAATCTTAACATATCAGCCTAATTACATTTCACTGATAACAACGACATGTTTAAAATAAAGATTTGAAATGTGATCTTACCTGAAGATGCATCATGAAACAAAAGCAGCAACAAAACCAACTCCTTCATCTTGTTTTGATAAAGAAGTTGTATTTAACGATAAAGATATCTCAGTGACATTCAGTTAAGTCCTGTTTGTATGTTTTATAGCTTTGTCCTTGATAAGTCCTTATTCTGAAGATGAGGTTATAGGCTAGTTGTTATCTTGTCTCAGATGAGGTTATAGGCTAGTTGTTATCTTGTCTCAGATGAGGTTATAGGCTAGTTGTTATCTTGTCTCAGATGAGGTTATAGGCTAGTTGTTATCTTGTCTCAGAGGCACAGCAGTGGCACAGCATCAAAGCTGCTCATGTATGTGGAAATGCTTTTATTCGTTGAGGGTGTGTCTTGTCACAGGAAACGAACATTGTGGTCACAGCAAAGGAACATGAGCTGTTTAGCTTCTTTTTCTTCTCAAACACATCATACTAAATTACATCTTCAGAATAATCTTCCCTTTGTTCCCAAACATATGATGCATAGGTTGTATTGTTTAGCCTATCTAAAATAAATCATCTAAAAATTATATCAATAACAAACTTTTATTTTTTCTTTATTTTTTGTCTGACCGGTAAATAAAACAAGTAGATAGGTCCGGTCTGGCCCAATCACATCTTTATGATGATGAGGAGAGGGAGAGAGATGAAGGTGAGAGTGGAGGGAGGAACTTGCACTAAGCAGAAGCTAAACTGTATTAAATATAAAAGCTCCTGTGTTCTGGTCCTGTGTTTGGTCCTGTGTTGCGGTCCTGTGTTCTGGTCCTGTGTTCCGGTCCTGTGTTCTGGTCCTGTGTTCTGGTCCTGTGTTCCGGTCCTGTGTTCCGGTCCGCATTGTGTTCGTTCCCACATAGAAATGCAGCAGTAGGCAGCCTAACCTCACCAGCTATGAGTTAGAGCAGAAATAAGAAGCATGACCATACCAAACAAAATAATCAAAGAAGTACTTGAAGAAACTTGCTGGATCCATAACATCACGTCAGAACAGAATCTTTTCCTGGAGTTCAGCACTTTGGTTCCTATGTTCCACCCATAACGAACACCCACCCCTCTATTTCCGGCCCCCTTGCCTTGACCACACCCTTCTTGGGACTCCGCCTTCTAGGATCTGAACTACATGCCTGTAAAGTTCCATGACTGCATCTTGAATGTTTAAATCCTCTGATAAACTGAGCAGCGCTGCTCTCTACTGCTGCTCAGGCGGGGAGGTGAAGTTACTCTTAAAGGAACACGACAACATTTTGGAAGATTCACATATTTGCCATATTCCTGATAATAAGATGAGAAGATAGATGCTTTCTCTTCCCTGTGCGTGCAGGCAGCAGAAAGTAGCGTAGCGCCCCTCCTGCTTTCCCTAGAGACCCTAACCCAGTGATACTCAACTTGCGACCCATGATAGTGGCCCCCTGACCATTTTCTAATAATTTCATGTTAGTTTTCATTGTGAATTAGAATCTATTTCACAATAAAAACTAACATGAAATAAAGTTTGACTGAGCTCCAGCTAAATTGTGAAAAAAATACAGCCGTCTGCTCGTCACCCAGGCACTTATGTACAGTATGTACTTAACCTAACTAACTTAACCTAACTAACTATCCGGTGTGCACAACATTGTCAGACTAAACTCCGGCTGACACCCCAAAAACCTACAATCCGCTGCAGAAACATTTATATTGTTTGTTTATTAACTGGCCCCTGACCTCCTATCATTTCATGAAAGTGGCTCCCCGGCAAAGCTAGTTGAGTATCCCTGCCCTAACCCATAACCAGGGAGAGAGTTCCCCTTGGAAGACTAACTCCAGCTCCCCGGCATAACTTGCCCTTTGCCTCACCCAGACCAAGTGTGTCCGTGTTCGTTCCATAATAACGCCCGAGGTGCAACTGGAGGGAGGGAGGAGGAGGTGGGGAAGGAGGTGAGGAAGGAGGAAGGAGGGAGGAGGAGTTTAGGAAGGAGGTGAGGAAGGAGGAGGGAGGGAGGTGAGGAAGGAGGGAGGAGGAGGTTAGGAAGGAGGGAGAAGGAGGTTAGGAAGGAGGGAGGTTAGAAAGGAGGTGAGGAAGGAGGGAGGAGGAGGTTAGGAAGGAGGGAGGAGGAGGTTAGGAAGGAGGGAGAAGGAGGTTAGGAAGGAGGGAGTAGGAGGTTAGGAAGGAGGGAGGAGGTTAGGAAGGAGGTGAGGAGGAGGTTAGGAAGGAGGGAGAAGGAGGTTAGGAAGGAGGGAGGAGGAAGTGAGGAAGAAGGGAGTAGGAGGTTAGGAAGGAGGGAGGAGGTTAGGAAGGAGGTGAGGAAGGAGGGACGAGGAGGTTAGGAAGGAGGTGACCGTGCGGGTGACCTGACGGAGTCGTATTTTTTTATTAGGCTATAATGATGTGATGTCATCAGTGATGTCATCAACGATGATGTCAAAGGTGATGTCATAAGGGTGCACGCGCACACACACACACACACACACGCGCGCACACACACACACACACACACACACAAGGAGGCATTGTGACAAGATCAGTGATGTCACACACAAGGAGGCATTGTGACGAGACGCGTGATTTCTATTCGCACATAGGATAAGCAATAACCACGCCCTGTGGCGCCGGGATTGGCCAGGAGCATTGAAGCTTGGGATTAAAGCACCTGGGTTTTTTCATCTTTTAAAATAAAGATGTTTAAAAAACTATTGCTTGTTACATTTTCAGTGCTGTACCTTTTCTCTGGGTAAGAATTGAGCTTGAAATTAACGATATGATACATTATATTATATGAGCTATGAACGTGAACACAACGCGGAGGCATTGTGACATCACTGATGCAATAACATTTAGTGAGCAACACACATACACGCGCCACGCGCCAATAGGGCAGGCGAGGCTGAGCTACAGGCGAGGCTGTGCAAACAAAAAACCAAAGCCATAAGCATAAAAGTAGGGGAGGCGGAGACATTTGAGAGCGACACACAGGAGTGGAGGGATTTCCCTTCACTCTGACTCAAATGGAGCCAATGGCAGAGCTTATCCCCACAGCCTGCTTCCACTGAGTCACACTACAGACTGGCTGAGCCAACATCTCCTCAAGTCAACTCATTTGTATAGCTCTAATTCACAAGCATGTCTCAGAGGGCTTTACAGAGACTATGTCTAGCTAAAGCCCCTGGGCCTGGATACATAAAGGGCCTTCCCCCTCACAGCGCACATGCACACAATTAAGGCCAGAATAATAAAAGACTCTGGGCCAGGTTTATCCATATATCACATCAGGCGAGTGCCCAGGGGCACCAGTTCATTTGCCTTGTTGGGGGGGCACCACACATTCAAATTCAATTCTTTATAAGCTTGGTCATATTTTCTTTATATATTAGGCCTATACTCTGCGGCCGAAATTAATCTTCAATACTAAAAGAATATATGAACAATGAGAAAGAATCATGATTGGTGTGTAGGTGCCCCTCCCCCTTCCTCCATCATATTTGAATGTATCTAGTTCAAGCATTTTGTGTGATGAGAGAAAACATGATCACCAGAGGAACTGCTCAGAAAAGCTAGGCTGAAAACTACTTCCCCAAGTGTGCTCACCACAGTCAGGCTTTTCTTAACCCTGTCTGGTAACTGTGGGTGAGAGATCTAAACAATTTAAAGAGCTCTGTCTCTCACCCTGTAGACTAAGGGTGAGAGACAGTTTTCACAACTTAAAAGAGTGAAGAACGAACTGGTTGAGTTGATGCTTCTTGAAAGGTTTTCTCTTTGAACTGGACGTGCTGTTTGTGATGCTTATAACAACCATAATAACAGATAGCCTGTGCATAGCAAAATATATTCAGTGGGCCACGCTATCTGGTACTGGTATCTGAACTGCTATCCCAGTTCCAGTACCTCGGAGTCACTTTGGACCCAAACCTTTCTTTCAGGAAACACATTAAAAAGGTAAAAAGCACAATTCATTTCAATGTATTTCATTTCAAACAAATCCGACCCTTCTTAACAGTTGACCGTGCAAAGTCATATCTTCATTGTATGGTTTTTTCCTGCACATTGAATATTGTTTCACTAACTGGTCGTTTGCAGGTGCCACAGTCATAAAACCCATTGAACAGCTGTTTAATAGAGCCATCAAGGTATTTGCTAGAAAACCACGATCATACCATCACTGTAACATTCTGGATCATACCATCACTGTAACATTCTAGATCATATCATCACTGTAACATTCTGGATCATACCATCACTGTAACATTCTAGATCATACCATCACTGTAACCTTCTAGATCATACCATCACTGTAACATTCTGGATCATACCATCACTGTAACATTCTAGATCATACCATCACTGTAACATTCTAGATCATACTATCATTGTGTCATTCTGGATCATACCATCACTGTAACATTCTGGATCATACCATCACTGTAACATTCTGGATCATACCATCACTGTAACATTCTGGATCATACCATCACTGTAACATTCTGGATCATACCATCACTGTAACATTCTAGAAGATCATACCATCACTGTGTCATTCTAGATCATACCATCACTGTAACATTCTGAATCATACCATCACTGTAACATTCTGGATCATACCATCACTGTAACATTCTGGATCATACCATCACTGTAACATTCTGGATCATACCATCACTGTAACATTCTAGATCATACCATCACTGTAACATTCTAGATCATACCATCACTGTAACATTCTGGATCATACCATCACTGTAACATTCTGGATCATACCATCACTGTAACATTCTGGATCATACCATCACTGTAACATTCTGGATCATACCATCACTGTAACATGCTGGATCATACCATCACTGTAACATTCTAGATCATACCATCACTGTAACATTCTGAATCATACCATCACTGTAACATTCTGGATCATACCATCACTGTAACATTCTAGATCATACCATCACTGTAACATTCTAGATCATACCATCACTGTAACATTCTGGATCATACCATCACTGTAACATTCTAGATCATACCATCACTGTAACATTCTGGATCATACCATCACTGTAACATTCTGGATCATACCATCACTGTAACATTCTGGATCATACCATCACTGTAACATTCTAGATCATACCATCACTGTAACATTCTAGATCATACCATCACTGTAACATTCTGGATCATACCATCACTGTAACATTCTGGATCATACCATCACTGTAACATTCTGGATCATACTGTGACCTTACGAGAAATGCTGAGCAGGTCTTGGACCTCTAAAAGGCAAGCAGCCAGACACTAGGAGAGTTTACAGAAAAATAATCTTTATTCACAATTTCTGTTAATGACAGTTTCTACTTCAAGAGAGGCAAGTTGAATATACAAAAATACTGTTCACTTTGTGCAACAACTGTTCACAACTGTTTCCTGAATAATCCTAGGCTACAGCAGTGACCACACCTGGATGATCATCCTAGAATAACACAACACAACAGGAACAATATTAACCACACACATAAAATACATCCACCATGTATACAAATGAATAGTTAAATAAACTGCCCATTTCCCGAGCAGTAGCAGCAATGCTCACCCCTTAAAGGAGATTAGAGGTTTCACTCTGGACTCGAGCTGCAAAGCCCCGGGACCCACCGCTACGACCAACGGCGCTAGGAAGAGTCACAGCCCATTAAAGAGCATGGGGCAGGTTAGAGACCCCAATCAGTCAATGTGTAGGTGAATTATGGAGGAACTCGATTTTCACATTAAGACACTTACATATACACTACAGTGACTTCTGGGGTCGTTTTACTTTTTGAACTTTTATTTTGACATCTTGGATCCCAAAACTCTGACGTCACAGTGGGGAGTCGCCAGGCATGCTCGTCTGTCCCTCTGTCTGTCGTCACTTAGGTCAGGGCTGTCAGTCACACACTATGGATGCTAACGCCGGTTTTCAGGAGGAAGAGGAGGTAGCAAATGTTTATGCACATGCATGTGATGGTCCTCAGCCTAATTTTGACAGTGAAAGAGAGCAGGAACAGCCCACAACGGACCGCGGAGAGAGAGTTGTGGAGAAGCCTGAAAGCAAGCAGCGGAGGCGGGCCGAGGTGCGGTCTGTAATTCGACGCACACACACACACACAAGCGAGCGGAGGCGGGCCGAGGTGCGGACTGTAATTCGACACACACACACACACACACACGCACACACGCACACACACACATGCACACACACACACCGAGTGAGAGTGAGAGAGAGAGAGAGAGATGGAGAGAGGGGGACTGACGGAGGGCCCCTCCACTCGCTCTTTCCCCTCCCTCCCTCCCGGAGCGAGTGAGAGAGACGAGAAAGAGAGAGATAGAGAGCGTGTCACCGCGCAGACAGGTACACAAACACACACACACACACACACACACCGAGTGAGAGAGAGAGAGAGAGCGAGAGAGAGAGAGAGAGAGAGAGAGAGAGAGATAGAAAGAGTGTCACGCAGACAGGCAGCAGCAGCAGAGTGGAGCTGACAGCTTGTTATCTGCATACAGTAACCTGGCGACACCCGACCCAAAACTCACTGACAACGACTTACTACAGGCAGCTACTGACTAAATGACTAACTATATACTAAAAACTAACTAGTGATTAACCTACCAACTGACCGACCAACTGGCTGACTGATTGACTTTGACTAGCATACGTACCTGACCTGACTATCTGTCCTGAAATGCGACTGATTTGACCACGGAATTGACGAAAGTGGGAGGGGAGAGGGAGACACGCACGCGGGAGCCACTCCCCACTGTGACGTAGCAGGCTTTTTCTTGTCAGATTAAAAGTCTGTTATTTCCTTCTGAAAAAGGAAGGTGTTTTTCTCCATTTTTTTTTTCAAACTTTTTTTTTTTTTTTTTTAATGCTGCATTAACTTTTCAAATGGACATAGGGACAAGGTTAAGTATACATTTAGCAAAGGAATTACCCTGCTCCATGCTCTTTAACCCTCTGACACAATTAAACATCTTGACAAGCATCCGGACACATCGATTTGAAAGAAAATGCAAACAACATATAAACACTGGCACGTGCCTACCCCCCTCCGTGAAGCCTGCCTGGCCGATAACTCCTTCCTGGAAATAGTTAATCACCCATCAAGCCCACATTCAGACACTTCACTAACGTTTTAGAATATTCGTGCACAGAAGTAATCGCATACTCACACATCCTGACAAATCAAACAGCTTCGGTATAAGCGTGCCTCGCTGTAGCTCACAGTGCCGCTCCGGTATTAACGTATCGGCTGTAGTTCACTGTGTGCCGTGCTGACTCCGGGTCACACAACTCAAAATGCAGCGCCCGAGTGCCACACGTCCCGACTCCAGCGACCAGCGCGCGTCTCGATTCAAACAGAAATGTTTGCTCGTGCTCTGCCGGCGGAAATACAAAACAGGGAAACCTAGGTCCGCCCCAAATCTATGTCCGACACGCAACCTGACTTGCGGTCATCAGTTCCACCCGGCCACAATACCATCACTGTAACATTCTGGATCATACCATCACTGTAACATTCAGGATCATACCATCACTGTAACATTCAGGATCATACCATCACTGTAACATTCTGGATCATACCATCACTGTAACATTCAGGATCATACCATCACTGTAACATTCAGGATCATACCATCACTGTAACATTCTGGATCATACCATCACTGTAACCTTCTAGATCATACCATCACTGTAACATTCTGGATCATACCATCACTGTAACCTTCTAGATCATACCATCACTGTAACATTCTGGATCATACCATCACTGTAACCTTCTAGATCATACCATCACTGTAACATTCTGGATCATACCATCACTGTAACATTCTGGATCATACCATCACTGTAACATTCTAGATCATACCATCACTGTAACATTCTGGATCATACCATCACTGTAACATTCTGGAACAACTTCACTTCTTAAGCTTTGAGAATGTCAAGATCTTTGAGAGTGCTTGTTTTATCTGCAAATACCTACACGGTCTAGCCCCCCTCCTGTTCAGGAATTCATCCACAAGAAAAGAATCACTGGATTTGACACCAGGTCAAACACCAGAGGTGACTGTGAGGTCCATCGTAGACTGACCACGTTTGGCCAAAACGTCCTGTCTATAAAAGGCAGTCAAACGTGGAACAGTCTCCCAGTTTCCTTGAGGGAAAGCCCCACCCTGGCCACTTTTAGAAATAAATTAAAACAATGGTTGAAAGCCAACCAGACATGTAATCATTTATAGTATGTTTTCTGTCCTTTTTGTATTTTTGAGTGTACCTTTATATCTATGTTTCTTTTTTAGTGTCTTCTATTAATGATGTATGTAGCTCTTACTGTTTGATATTCCTCTGTTTTGATGTTTGAGGACTGCAGATGGAATCTAGCCTTGTGCTAAATCCACCACTTTTGACACTTTGACCATGTTTCAGGTGACTGTATCTGTTTCATGTTTGATGTGTTCATTAATTGTGCATTGTCCCGTCCAAATAAACCAATAAAGTAAAGTAAAGTAACCATCTTCACATGGTTATAAGTATTAGGCAAAATAGTCATAGTCAAGTCTTTCTCTTTTGATTCTTTTGTAAAGACAAACTGATAAAAAGATGTAATCTCTCTTCAACTCCAGACATTGTATCATTTTGATCTCACTGTTCACCAGCCTTTTTCACTGAACACTGCTTGTTGAACCAACATAATACTTCTATGGGAAATTGTATACGAGGGATCAGCCGAGCAGGCCACCCAGTTGTCACTGGGTGGCAACGGCAATGGAACCCTATGGAGCCCAAGTGGCGCGAGGCGTGAGTGTCTGCTCTAGCTGGCTTGACTCTGTTTACATTTAAAAAACTGCGACAGTTCACACAACTTTAACACGACATGCATATATTATACATCAAACTCTTGGGCTAATTCTGCTCTCACTCAGAATGTCAAAAAATAAGCGATGTGATGTATAGTTTTTGAGATATTAACATTTGTTTGGCACAACTCATACTATTACTGTAACTACCGCGGGGTTCAGCATTTCTGGGTGTCAAGTGACGTCACGCTGATTCATCGTATTGGGATAAAAAAATTCTAAGTAGCCTAATATAAACAATTTTTCTAAGTTATATTTTCCACCTTCTCAAGTCTCACCTATTGTGCATGGAGAGACAAACCAGTCAGATTGAGCTGCTGAGTGACGTTGAGGGTGAAAAGCCCGTGCCAGCTGAGGTTTCACTTCAGTTCAGTTCTAGTTGTTTTTCAGTTGTGTTGTGCTCGCTTTCCCCACTTCACTTCCATGTTTTCATCCAAGTTTCCAGCTGACATGCAAGCCGCAAGCCGCCCACAACCTCCCACTTCCCCGTTAATCACATTAACTACCGCGTTTGCAGTTTAGATTTGTCCTGTTGTATTTTAGTTTCATTCAGTAAGCTTGCCTTAGCATGCAATATATAATCATCATATTTAGATGAGTACTCTATCTCTGGGGGAATGTCCACCAACACGAGGTGTCAGTACTAGTTTAGATGAAGAAGTGATGTGGAGTCTGACTCAAGACCAAGTGACCAACCCTACTCTGCCTCTGATTTGTGGTTGAGTTTGTTCTGAGGTTAAGCCAATGTCACTGCAGAGTGTACATATATGTTATTGTTTATAGTTTATATAATGCACACTTTAGACCATTGTTTAAAAGTTTGAAGAATGTGTATGTCTTATGAACATTATGCAATTTGGTTGAGATATAATATTTGTATGTAATGTTTTTTCTAACCAATTATGAAAATGCAGTTTGAAATATCCAGCTTCAACTCTCAAAGTCTGCCCCCCCCCCAGACACACACTCACTCACTCACAAACACTATCTCTCTCTCTCTTCCTCTCTTCATCTCTCTCTCTCTCAAATACAAACACCCACATGCCCTGCGTCGGGATACGCCCACTCGAGGATATCAGGAAGTGGCCCGGCAACGGTATCTGGGCTTTGCTCTATTTCCTCATCTGGACTATGTACATTTGGGCTCGGGGGTAGTGGTTCTGCACGCGACCTTAATCCATAGGTGTGAGTGGGGACTTCTTCCTCTATCGCAATCGCCTCTATCATGGTCAAGGGTTCATGGGATACCATCTGGGCAGTGTAGCCTCCAGCTTTCTTAGCTTCTTCATCTGCCGCATGGTTTCCCTTGGCTATTTTACAGTTTCCGGTCTGGTGACCCTGGCATTTTATTATGCTCAATCAGAGGCAGAGTAGGAGTGAAATCTCACACTGCATTTGTTTTGAATTCCACAGTTTAAACATGTGTCAATATTTAAAATGTGTCAATTTGAGAATAAAGGACATAAAATAAAATAAATATTGTATGTATTTAAAATACACAAAATACAAGGTCTGAAAGTATTTTGATACAAATTACATCTTAGTTTTCTCAATCCAGCCAAATACAAATGACAAAATACAAAAAAGTATTTTAAAAACGTATTTTAAATACATGAATTTAAAATTCTGCCTATCTCTGGGCCTAGGCAAGAAGTGGGTGGGCCCCTGACACACACACACACAGACTCAGCAAGATAACAATTAAGGCCTGCAGATGAGGCTAACCTCATGTAGCAGAGAACCCATTTAAACCACAGCAGAGTCACACTGCTGCTGCTTATAGTAATGATGATGATGTGATGAAGAAGGTGATGAAGAAGGTGATGATGATGGTGATGATGGCACCTCCGTCGCAGACCAAACAAGACGTGAAACATCGCCTCCTTAATGAATCACTCTTTGATTCCTTATGGAGATAAAACAATATGCAGAGAGGAGGAGGAGGAGGAGGAGGAGGAGGAGGAGGAGGAGGAGGAGGAGGAGGAGGAGGAGGAGGAGGAGGAGGAAGCAGCCTGGTTGAAAAGGTTCACTGAAGCTTTACTTCAAAATGTCTTTTTTCTTTCCATGAACTAAATGTAGATGCTGGCAGAGCAGTCTGACACTTAACACAGCCAGGTTAGTGAGCGGACAACCCCACCACCTCCAACTAGTGATGAGAGGGTGTGTGTGTGTGTGTGTGTGTGTGTGTGTGTGTGTGTGTGTGTGTGTGTGTGTGTGTGTGTGTGTTTGTGTGTGTGTGTTTGTGTGTATGTATGTGTGTGTGGAATATTAGTATTTTCTTTCATATCTACCTATCTACTATCTATCATATACGCCTGGTACAGATTTAGGCTAAAGGAAGCAGAGATCAAATGTTGTCCAACCGTCTTAACTTGTGTAATTTATTGACATCATAGGCATTCATTCCTCTCTTTATTTAATTTGAAAACTTCTAACTCAAAACTCACAAATAAACAGACACATTTAAACAAATACACAGACACATTTATTGAGGGAATTTCATGGAAGTATTTTGGTGAACATTATAGGCAATGTTTTCATGCTCGTAAAAGAAAGTGCAGAAAAGTCCTCTATAAAATTATACTTATTCTAATAGATTGTTATAAAAAATACTCTTCCAGCCATCATCTCCTCTGATAGACGTCTGTAAAATCAGAATCAGAATTGTATTTATTGCCAAGTAAGTTTACACTTAGGAAGGAGTTGAGGAAGGAGGGAGGAGGAGGTTAGGAAGGAGGTGAGGGAGGTTAGGATATTAAAAAAAAAAAAAAAAAAAAAAAAAAAACTAACCAACCTTGTACCACTAACCTAAACTTGTACCACTGTTCCTTCAGAAGTTGTAGTTGTCACAGACTGTGCTCCATAGTTGATTGTTCTATTGCTGACAAAAAATGTGTTATTGTAAGTCGCTTTGGATAAAAGCGTCTGCCAAATGACGTAATGTAATGTAATGTAATGTTAGGGAGGAGGGAGGAGGAGGTTAGGAAGGAGGTGAGGGAGGGAGGTGAGGAAGGAGGGAGGAGGAGGTTAGGAAGGAGGTGAGGGAGGGAGGTGAGGGAGGGAGGTTAGGAAGGAGGGAGGAGGAGGTTAGGAAGGAGGTGAGGGAGGTGAGGAAGGAGGGAGGAGGAGGTGGGGAAGGAGGTGAGGAAGGAGGAGGTTAGGAAGGAGGTGAGGAAGGAGAGAGGAGGTTAGGAAGGAGGTGAGGAAGGAGGAGGTTAGGAAGGAGGTGAGGGAGGGAGGTGAGGAAGGAGGGAGGAGGAGGTTAGGAAGGAGGTGATGGAGGGAGGTGAGGAAGGAGGGAGGAGGAGGTGAGGGAGGAGGAGGAAGGAGGGAGGTGGAGGAAGGGAGGTGAGGAAGGATGGAGGGATGAGTGAAGGGGGGAGGTGAGAGATGAAGAGGGAGGGGGGAAGGGAATTAGGGATGAAGTCAAAGGTCAGGCCAACTAAAGATGTGGAGAGAGAGAGACAGAAAGACATGAAGAGAGAGAGAAAGAAGACAGAGAGAGAGAAAGAAGACATAAGAAGACATAAGAGACATAAAGAGAAAGACAGAGACAGAGAGAGAGAGAGAGACAGAGACAGAGACAAAGAGAGAGAGAGAGAGAGAGAGAGAGCGACAGAAAGCAGAGGAAGGGGAACAGATAATGTGGGGCAAAACCTGTGTGTGTGTGTGTGTGTGTGTGTGTGTGTGTGTGTGTGTGTGTGTGTGTGTGTGTGTGTGTGCGTGCGCGTGCGCGTGTGTGTGTGTGTGTGTGTGTGTGCGTGTGCGTGTGCGTGTGCGTGTGCGTGTGTGTGTGTGTGTGTGTGTGTGTGTGTGAGAGAGAGAGAGAGAGGGAGAGCGCTGTGTGTTTAAACCACAATCAACAACTGTTGCTTGCTTGAAGAGGAAACCTGCCTGTTTACTGGCAAACGGACCTAAACACCTCTGCAGCTTTCACACCTAAACCAGACTTTGCACTGAACAAGAAGTGTGTGCTGAAACAACTATGACAGCATGATCACATCCGTTTGAGTATCTTCTTCATATCCTAATTAATATTTACTCACTCATAGATGAGTGTAATTGTGTTAATATTCACATCACGTACTTAAGACCTATCAATTCAAAATGTTATTTTATCATGTTAGGAGGAGTGTGAACTGGTCAAGATGAGCTCTGATAGGAAGACTGCAGAGCTGAGAACGGCTCACTCTAACCACAACACGTCACTTCCTTTAAGTTGTTTTTAGTCTCTCTCTCACACACACACACACACACACACACACACACACACACACACACACACACACACACACACACACACACACACACACACACACACACACACACACACACACACACACACACACACACACACACACACACACACACACACACACACACACACACATACAGCCAGAAATGAAATTACAGGTGGGCCTGAATCAAAGTGGATGGGCGACACCAGAGCTGTGTATATAGAAGAGTCATGACATCCATTCACTCCAATAGACCAGTTTTTTACCCTCAAGAGTTCCAGGAAGTAAGGCCCTGGATTAAGCAGCACTGTCGAGTTGCAGCAAAATGGGCAGTTTGTGTTGTACTTTGAAAGTTGTTTTTTTCTTGAATCAAATTGTACATTATCAGCTTTATTTTAGCATTCAAAAGTAGCGCGAGACCCTTTCCTGGCTGTTCATTGGCTAATGAATCACGCATTTTGGTCCTCCACTGACGCCACTCTCAAGAGGACACTAGGCCACACTATTGACGTAATTTGCATGAACAGAATCAGAATCAGCTTTATTGTAGTATGTATGTATGTAGACTTACAGGGAATTTGACTCCGGTATAAGTTGCTCTTAATGTACTTTGAAAGGAGAAGAAAAGGTATCCATGCAAGCTAAAATGAACAAACAAGGGCTCAAAGGTACGGTTAACTGCTATTTAGATTATATACAATAAGTGTTATGTAGAATGTAAACTATAAGCAGGAGTAAGATAAATAAATAATTCTATAATGTACAAATCATTGTATAGCTGACTGCAAAGACAGTACAAGTAGGGTTTGTTTGCTGTCTAAAGGGTGTTACTGCATGTACGCCATTTTGACACCTAGCAAAACCTCACTTTTGACACTGACCAAGACTTGTGGGTAGACTGGAGGATCCTAACAGCACTTAGGTCAGCTCAAAATACATGCTGACATAAGTAATCCTAGCATTGCAACATGATAACATAATTTCTACTATCCTATGTTCGAATTCATATTTTAGGTCAATATTAGATGAATATAAATATGTTAATATTTCCATTAAATACTTGGGCCTAGATTCAAATGTTATTTTATAATGTTAGCAGTGTGAACTGGTCAAAATGAGCTCTAATAGTAAGAGTTTTACAGTGCAGTTCTTTGAATGTGTCCCAGCCAGGACACATCAATAAGTGATGTGTCCTGGGACACATGCTCCAGCTGCTCTTTAGGTCACATGGCAGGCCATTCCATTTGTCCAAAGGGTCAGGGAACTCATTGTATAGCATACTGCAAAGGGTGTAATTGCACGTACGCCCTTTTGACACCTAGCAAAAACCCCAAGCCTTGTGGGTAGAGGATTCAAACAGTACTTAGCTCAGCTCAAAATACATGCTGACATAAGTCATGGTAGCATGGCAGCATCATCACATCACTTCTACTATCCTGCAGTATATTCTAATAACAAGAGTCTCAGCTTTCCACTCAGACCTAATTTATGCAATTCCAAAATGGTTTAGGGACCCCAGTATGCAAAAGAATATTCAAATAGAATAGGTGGGAAAATAATTATACTGCATGCAAAAAAAAACAAAAAAAAACATGTTTTTTGCAAAACTACATGGGATTAGCAGAAAATGGGCATGTATGTAAAGGGGATATACTCATGGGTAAGCATCCAGAGACTTACGCACATCCACTGGTTGGTGCTGAGCTCAACTGTACTAAACAGGTAAATAAACGAAAAAAGGGCTCGCAACACAATTTTTTAGATAGCTCCCGTGGCGGACATTTATTCAGACAAGCATAAATCACATTCTAAGGAAAAGGAAAATGGTGGCAGAACCTATTCAGCTCTCCGAATGAACATACAATAGCTCTACACAGCAATCACTGTGACTCAATGAGGACTTTGATGTCAGGCCTTACTTGTGAGACCTCTGTGCTGTACTCATATTCCAGTTGTTTTTTGCCTTTTATTTCCTTTTGATACAAGACTGTATGGATGAATGTTCTCTGTGAGATACTTAGAGGGCCGAGCTGATTGACGGCGTCCATTTCTAAAAAATATGTTCAAAAAAATATGTTCTAAAATATGTTGTGCATATGTACTGTGCAGTGATTGCTGTGTAGAGCTATTGTATGTTCATTCGGAGAGCTGAATAGGTTCTGCCACCATTTTCCTTTTCCTTAGAATGTGATTTATGCTTGTCTGATATAGGTACCACTACAACCCATTCTCATTCAGATATCTTGAGGTGAGAGGTCAAGGGACCCTTTTGAAAATGGACATGCCACTTTTTCCCTGACCAAAATCTACCGTAACCTAAATTTAGAGCATTATTTGAAGGGGGCATTTTTTAGTCCCCTTCAAGTTAACATGACATGGCACCAATACATGTCTTAGGTCTTCTAGTTTCATATGATAGCAGGCACCAATACATGTCTTAGGTCTTCTAGTTTCATATGATAGCAGGCACCAAAGCATGTCTTAGGTCTTCTAGTTTCATATGATAGCAGGCACCAATACATGTCTTAGGTCTTCTAGTTTCATATGTTAGCAGGCACCAATACATGTCTTAGGTCTTCTAGTTTCATATGATAGCAGGCACCAATACATGTCTTAGGTCTTCTAGTTTCATATGATAGCAGGCACCAATACATGTCTTAGGTCTTCTAGTTTCATATGATAGCAGGCACCAATACATGTCTTAGGTCTTCTAGTTTCATATGATAGCAGGCACCAATACATGTCTTAGGTCTTCTAGTTTCATATGTTAGCAGGCACCAATACATGTCTTAGGTCTTCTAGTTTCATATGATAGCAGGCATCAATACATGTCTCAGGTCTTCTAGTTTCATATGATAGCAGGCACCAATACATGTCTTAGGTCTTCTAGTTTCATATGATAGCAGGCATCAATGTCTTAGGTCTTCTAGTTTCATATGATAGCAGGCATCAATACATGTCTCAGGTCTTCTAGTTTCATATGTTAGCAGGCACCAATACATGTCTTAGGTCTTCTAGTTTCATATGATAGCAGGCATCAATACATGTCTTAGGTCTTCTAGTTTTATATGATAGCAGGCACCAATACATGTCTTAGGTCTTCTAGTTTCATATGATAGCAGGCACCAAAGCATGTCTTAGGTCTTCTAGTTTCATATGATAGCAGGCACCAATACATGTCTTAGGTCTTCTAGTTTCATATGTTAGCAGGCACCAATACATGTCTTAGGTCTTCTAGTTTCATATGATAGCAGGCACCAATACATGTCTTAGGTCTTCTAGTTTCATATGATAGCAGGCACCAATACATGTCTTAGGTCTTCTAGTTTCATATGATAGCAGGCACCAATACATGTCTTAGGTCTTCTAGTTTCATATGATAGCAGGCACCAATACATGTCTTAGGTCTTCTAGTTTCATATGTTAGCAGGCACCAATACATGTCTTAGGTCTTCTAGTTTCATATGATAGCAGGCATCAATACATGTCTCAGGTCTTCTAGTTTCATATGATAGCAGGCACCAATACATGTCTTAGGTCTTCTAGTTTCATATGATAGCAGGCATCAATGTCTTAGGTCTTCTAGTTTCATATGATAGCAGGCATCAATACATGTCTCAGGTCTTCTAGTTTCATATGTTAGCAGGCACCAATACATGTCTTAGGTCTTCTAGTTTCATATGATAGCAGGCATCAATACATGTCTTAGGTCTTCTAGTTTTATATGATAGCAGGCACCAATACATGTCTTAGGTCTTCTAGTTTCATATGATAGCAGGCACCAATACATGTCTTAGGTCTTCTAGTTTCATATGATAGCAGGCATCAATACATGTCTCAGGTCTTCTAGTTTCATATGATAGCAGGCACCAATACATGTCTTAGGTCTTCTAGTTTCATATGATAGCAGGCATCAATACATGTCTCAGGTCTTCTAGTTTCATATGATAGCAGGCATCAATACATGTCTCAGGTCTTCTAGTTTCATATGATAGCAGGCACCAATACATGTCTTAGGTCTTCTAGTTTCATATGATAGCAGGCACCAATACATGTCTTAGGTCTTCTAGTTTCATATGATAGCAGGCACCAATACATGTCTTAGGTCTTCTAGTTTCATATGATAGCAGGCATCAATACATGTCTTAGGTCTTCTAGTTTCATATGATAGCAGGCATCAATACATGTCTTAGGTCTTCTAGTTTCATATGATAGCAGGCACCAATACATGTCTTAGGTCTTCTAGTTTCATATGATAGCAGGCACCAATACATGTCTTAGGTCTTCTAGTTTCATATGATAGCAGGCACCAATACATGTCTTAGGTCTTCTAGTTTTATATGATAGCAGGCACCAATACATGTCTTAGGTCTTCTAGTTTAATATGATAGCAGGCACCAATACATGTCTTAGGTATTCTAGTTTCATATGATAGCAGGCACCAATACATGTCTTAGGTCTTCTAGTTTCATATGATAGCAGGCACCAATACATGTCTTAGGTCTTCTAGTTTCATATGATAGCAGACACCAATACATGTCTTAGGTCTTCTAGTTTCATATGATAGCAGGCACCAATACATGTCTTAGGTCTTCTAGTTTCATATGATAGCAGGCACCAATACATGTCTTAGGTCTTCTAGTTTCATATGATAGCAGGCACCAATACATGTCTTAGGTCTTCTAGTTTCATATGATAGCAGACACCAATACATGTCTTAGGTCTTCTAGTTTCATATGATAGCAGGCACCAATACATGTCTTAGGTCTTCTAGTTTCATATGATAGCAGACACCAATACATGTCTTAGGTCTTCTAGTTTCATATGATAGCAGGCACCAATACATGTCTTAGGTCTTCTAGTTTCATATGATAGCAGGCACCAATACATGTCTTAGGTCTTCTAGTTTCATATGATAGCAGGCACCAATACATGTCTTAGGTCTTCTAGTTTCATATGATAGCAGACACCAATACATGTCTTAGGTCTTCTAGTTTCATATGATAGCAGGCACCAATACATGTCTTAGGTCTTCTAGTTTCATATGATAGCAGGCACCAATACATGTCTTAGGTCTTCTAGTTTCATATGATAGCAGGCATCAATACATGTCTTAGGTCTTCTAGTTTCATATGATAATCACATATGATCACAATAATTCATCTATAAAATATTTTCTATATTATATTCTATAAGCATCAAGAAGCTCCTTTTTTCTATTTACTGTTTATATTGGCCTGCTGAGCTATCTTGTCGCCACTTTTTTGACTTTTCCTTTTTCTATAAAATATTTAAAATTATACTTATTCTAATAGATTGTTATAAAAGAGTAATCTTCCAGCCATCGTCTCCTCTGATAGACGTCAAGTAAGTTTACATAAAAGGAATTTACTTTGGTGTTTGGTACATAACAACATCAATAAACATAGTAAGATAAGTTGCGAGAGTAAATGTAAAAGGCAAGTACTGCGAGTCAAGAAGCTAGCATCAAATATAAAATACAAGTGTTACCTGTTTCAAAGTACCCCATTATTACCGCTGCCTGTCGTGACAGTAAAGGTCTTTGCGCACACACAGTCCGTTTGTTTTCATATGCGTTCTTTTTTTATCTGTCATCTGAAAACACAGACGGGTCCCAGCTCGCAAAAAGCTATTGACTGATGCGAAAAACACAGAAAATCAAACCTGTTCCGAAAACGGACGGAAGTTTCGGAGTCAGTAAGTGTGTAAACATGAGTGACACAACATGAGGTCGTATTTAATGTAGAACGTGCGACAAATTCGGACGAAAAATACGGACTTGGTGTGCAAAAGCTTTTAGTGTTTCTCTTTGGCTGCTATTCAGTTTTGGTTATTTGTATTTGTATTTATAGTGATCAGACTGGAATCTGTGCATTCTCAGCTTTCATTTGACACCTTGTTGGACTCTTGGTGGAAACAACTAGTCCATTACTGCGACCACCATGGCATATACTTTTGAGGCAATGGGGTATTTAGAAAACAGGTACTCTGGACAAATATCAATATCAAATATCAAATAGAAACATTTACACAAAGAATAATATGTACATATCTTTTATAATCAAAAGTCAAAGCTTGAGGGAGTGAAGGCTTTGCCACCTCAATGATAAGTGTTTTGAGTCATGCAGATGCATCACTAATGCACTTTGCTCTGTCCAGATTTTCACTCCTCAAGAATTCAAAATGGACAACATTTCAGTCACAAGCTTGCTTCTCCACCACTTTGTTAGGAAACCAGCACAGCTGATCACAGTTTGAGGGTGTTGTACCTCAAGGAGTTCTCTCTCTCTCTCTTTACTTTGTCCTTTATTACGCGCTCACAAGAGAGACACACACACACACACAAAGTCCCAGTGATGATGTCATCAGTGATGTCATAAAGGTACCAATGATTACATCAGTGATGTCATAAATTCACACACACACACACACACACACACACACACACACACACACACACACACTAGGGGTGTCAAAAATAATCGCGATGCGGATGTGCACGATTCTGCATCGATTCACAAATGTCAAAAATCGATTATTATTATTAGGTATGCTGAGCTGGCAGCCGACCCAGAACAGCGGGGCTGGAAAACCAAAGTTCTCCCAGTTGAAGTTGGCTGCAGAGGCTTCGTCGGCCAGTCAACAACAAGGCTCCTCAAGGACATGGGGATCCGAGGCCAGGCCCAACGCCAAGCTACCCAAGCCCTGTCTGGAGCAGCTGAAAGGGCCAGTCAGTGGCTCTGGATCAAGAGGAGAGACAACACCTGGGCTCCAAAATAGCAGCATGCTGTCATTGGGGGAGTGAGAGGCGGAAGGGGCTAAAGTGGAGGGGAGCACACCTGGGACGCTAGGTGATGCTGTTGAGCCCTCTGGAGGTGTCGTGGGCTTCATCAATGAAACACCGACGAAGGAGGGTGCCCACCTGATGACCCCGATGAAATCCTTAGCTCCTTCAACCACCCAACCCCCAATTGTCATCATCTGTCTCACAGTTTCTCGAGGTATACCCAAGGATTGTACCACCTAGTCCTGAACTTGGTATGCGGTCAGGCGCAAGCTCGGCTCAGGGAGGTCGACGCCCCCGCCATGCAGAGTCCCCAGCACTCTGGATCTTAACATCATATCCTGTGTATTTAGAACTTATATAATATATATATATATATATATTTTTTTATAATCTAATAAAATATAATGGAAGTACATGCAGTTGTTTATTTGGATCATAATACAATGCAATTCCCAAATGCACTTTTATTTTAAAAGTAGCCACACAGTGAGAAAAAAGAAAGTGAGAAAAAATAAATCATGTATTGGGGGAAAAAGTGATGCATCGATTGAAGATGCATCGATAATCGTAATCAAATCTAATCGTAGCCCTCTGAATCGTAATCGAATCGTGAGGCCAGTGAAGATTCACAGCCCTAACACACACACACACACACACACACACGCACGCACGCACGCACGCACGCACGCACACACACACACACACACACACACACACACACACACACACAAAGTTCCAGTGATGTCATCAGTTGTCATCAATTGTGACATCATCAGTGATGGGAGAGGCATTGCACACATACTGATCAGTAACATCACTGATCATCATCAGTGACATCACCAGTGAATGATGTCATCAGTCTGAGGCTCACAAGAGAGCTGAGGGGGCTCACGAGATAGGCTGAGGGAGAGCTCAGCCTCTTCCGGAGAGGGAGAGAGAGAGAGACTGAGGGAGAGAGAGGAGAGGGAGAGACTGAGGGAGAGAGAGAGGGAGACATTGTGCGCACGAATAGGGCAGACAAGGCCACACAGCAACACAGCGAATGCGAGCTGCAGGACCCGCCACCAGAGGGCAATGGAGGCTTACTTTTTGGGAGGTGACATGATGTCCATATACACCGTCAATGGTGGAAAGTAACTATGAGAATAAACAGAGATACAAAGAGTTAAAGTCACTCACAGGTTTATGGAGTCTGACTTTCCGCTGCGTGTGTGTGCGTGCATGTGTGTAGACTTTCTTCTTCTTCTTCTTCTTCTTCTTCGTGGATTGTATTATTCATCTAAAAATCCATGACAGCCTGTGTCGCGGCGCCCTCTTGTGGTAAAAGTGGAGAACTACCACAACACAGAAGCATCATGGCGGCGCGGCGGCTACAAGACTCATATCAAGGTTGACGCTGGTCAAGTTGACGGTGTAACATACGACAACATACTGTGAGAATAACTGTGAGACTAGATAGATACGTTTAACGGTAACGTTACGTTAATACCGCTGTCTGTGGGCTGTTTTGGTTGCAGAATATCGTGTCTTATCGAGTAGAGAGGTCTGTCTGTGTGTAGTCAGTCAGACAGGGTTCAAATGAAATCAGAGCTTCGTTTGACTACTGGCTACTGTAGCCGAATTGAAGGTTTAAAGTGAAGAACAATCTGACGAATAAGTAGCGTTAATTCAGTTAATTAGTCTCTACTATATCACCAGTTACTACCACAGGTAGTCCCATTTAAAAATGACTTGACGAATGATAGTGAAAGTGACTGTGAATGAACTAGAACTACTACTGTTAAAAAGAAAAGTGAAGGAAATTCAACTTGCTGCAAGACACAATAAAAGCACAATGATACAACTCTAATGACTCCAGTGCCATTTAATATGATGGCCAAGAAGAGAACAGTGGTATTGATTTGTGTAAAAGTGCAAATGGAGCATATTTACTGATGGGATCAAGACATTTGTACCTGAAACCTTTTATAGCACTGCAACTAACGATTACTTTTATTATCCATTAATATGTCAGTTATCTTCTCGACTAATCAATTAGTTGTTTGGTCTATAAAATGCCACAAAATGGTGAAAGATGTTGATCACTTTTCCCCCAAAGCCCATTTGACATTCTCAAATGTCTCCTTTTGTCCTGACTAACAGTCCACAACCCAAAGAGAATCAGTTTACTGTCAAAGAGACTAATGACACCAGAAAATACGGTATTCACATTTAAGAAGCTGGACCAAGATCATGTTTTGTGTCCCCCCCCCCCCTCTCTTAAAAGTGAGTTTCAACAATTAATCAGTTATTAAAAAAAATAGTTGCAGATAAATTTTCTGTCGAACGACTAATCGATTAATCGACTAATAGTTGCAGCTCTACTTAATTAAGTTGACCTGACAGCTACAGTGCTTTGCGTGCGAGTCCAAAAGAGTCAGGTGGTCCCAGTGTGAGTCCCTGCTCCTCCCTTCCCCCAGGAGGCGGCAGCGGGATCGGCCGGGCGGTGTGCCAGCGCTTCGCCCCCGAGGGCGCCTCCGTGGTGGTCGCCGACATCAGCGAGGAGTCGGCCAATGAGACCCTGGGCAGCCTGTCACGTGACCTCAGAGGGCAGGACCACATGGCGGCCGTGGTGGATGTGTCGTCCAAACGGAGCGTGCAGAAGTTGGTTACAAGTATACAGGTGTGTGTGTGTGTGTGTGTGTGTGTGTGTGTGTGTGTGGCATGAGTAGTGACAGAGAAACTCAGAGTGGATCAGCAGAAAATCCAAGCCCCGCCCACACTGTTTGATTGACAGGTGATCTGTAGGAAATGTAGTGCAGAAACACCACAGTGAGGCCAAAGAACTTGCATTGAGAAGAACTGAAAGCTAATCGGTTGTTCGATTGCAACATCAGCGCACGGCAACAGAGCTCTGCCCCCGCCATTTTGGCCTGAAGGAGACTACCGTAATGACAGCAGTAGAACGTCCCGCCTACAAAGTGCTGTACAAAAGCACCTCCACTGAAATGGCCTGTGCTCTTCCTGGTCATGGCGTGTCTCTCTGTCATGGTTCTGTGCTGTAAAAAAGCACCTGAGATGTGTCTCTTACCTTCTAAACTTTGGTGAAGCTGAGCTACAAAGATGGAGAAAGAAAGAGAATCACCTCCCGTTACACCAACACCTCCTCTCTTTCTCCTTGTTTCTCTCATCAATAACAGTCAGTCATACAGTCCTCTCCACTCCTCTCCTCTCCTCTCCTCCCCTCTCCTCTCCTCTCCACTCCTCTCCTCCCCTCTCCTCTCCTCTCCTCTCCTCCTCCTCTCTCCCCTCTCTTTTCCTCTCCTCTCCTCTCCTCTTCTCTCTCCCCTCTCCTCTCCTCTCTCCCCTCTCCTCTCCTCTCTCCCCTTTTCTCCTCTCCTCTCCTCTCCCTTCGCAGGGCCGTTTCTTCCAGCCTCCCTCGGTGTGTGTGAATGCAGCAGGCATCACCCAGGACGACTTCCTGCTCAAGATGGAGGAGGAGCAGTTTGACAGAGTCATCCAGGTCAACCTGAAGGTACGCAGACAGGCCCTCGTCTTCACTCAGGTCTGTCATTGGCCAGGCTTCCCCCTGCTCATGGCGTTTTGGGAAGTGTATTCCAGAAAGGGAAAGTCATGGATTTTGGTCAATTCTCTGCCGAAGTCTGGGAATATCAGGAGGGAATTTTACAATTGGGTCACTTCACAGACTATAGTTTACAACTTGTTTTAAGACAATAGCTGGTTGTTTTCAGCTGTTTTCGGACTGCAGCTCAGCCCTTTTAAAGCTTTCTGTGCTGAAAAAACTTTAACAAACCAGGAAGTTGAGTCCAACTTGAACGGAAAACACGCTACAGCGACAAAGCCTGCGCCTTATGTGCCAAGGGCTGCGCCGCGACTGGCATGCAGCTCCTCGAAAATGTGACAACGCAGCTGAAGTATAATATAATATAGATGGGGAGGTAACAGGAGAGTGAAAGCTATTACCAAGTATATGCACTACATTCTCTCCCTGGGCTAACTTCTAGTCTTTGAAATCCTAGTGAAATCACACATTTAGCTGTGGGCTGCCCTACGGCCTCCTCGTCATGCTGACGTGTGAGTATAGAGGTCTAGCTGCTCCAAGTCGAGGCTGATGTTGTAGCATGTTTTCCACATTAGTCACCGCCAAGTCTTTAGAGTTTGACATCAGGGTCAGTGGGATGTGTTAGTGCTGGATAACCGATTGCGGTAACACTTTACAATAACGTACACAAATACTATAGTAGTTACTAGTAAACTAACCATTAACTAATAGCCAGTTAATGAGTAGCTAATGAAAAATTTGGCATTAGTCAATCACTAGTTAATCATAGTTAATCAGTAGGTAGTCATTAGTTAATGATTAGTATCTAATTTCCTGAGTAGAGAAGTTAATCATTACCTAATGATTACTAAATGTCAGCTCGTGAGTAGTTAATCATTACTTAATGATTCCAAAATGTCAGTGCGTGTATGTATTACTATGTACTATGATAACTAGTGATTGACTAATGCCAAATTTTTCATTAGCTACTCATTAACTGGCTATTAGTTAATGGTTAGTTTACTAATAACTACTATAGTATTTGTGTACGTTATTGTAAAGTGTTACCCAGATTGCAGTGGATCTGTGAAACAGTCACACCTCATAAGCCACTTCTTAACATGCAGTGGAATCCGTATTATAACCCGCTCCTAGCCGGTTGGCCTGCATGTTAAACAACAATTAGCCGGCCTACGCGCACTCCCGCGAGTCCGTATCTTATCTACCTCGACCACCGGTATAAGATCCGCTTCCACGCAATCGCAGCTCATGTTAAACAGTGGCAGGTCATTATCCGTCTGAGTGGGCGGGTGTGGCTCTTCGTGACTCACTTCACGTTCACTAGTTTACTAATTAATGAATCGTTCGGGCAATCGCATATCAACGAGCAAACTCACGGTTTCCTCAAGTGCTGCAAAAAGGGCTTGAATTGTTTGGCCAACGCGCTTCAGCTGCAGCCAGGCAGCCAGGTCCAGTGCATCAGGAGGGACGCTTACTGCTGCGCTGCTTGCTTGCTCCCATGTCAGAAAAAGCCTAACTTTTGTGGGGAGAAATACATTGAAAACTAGTCAGATATGACTTGAAATGCCACTTGTAAAATAAATCACCCACAGTGATTGACGACAGTCCGACCACTATTTTGACTGGGCGGCTTTATGTAACCTAACAAAGGCGAAGCGCTCATTTTTGGCACATTGCCACCCATCGTTGGAATGGACTCCGTTAAAACGGCACGTTTTTTGAAGTCTCCAGATTTGTCGCTAACATGATGCAGCCAATTCTATTGTGTGAGGCAGGCAGCGTGCCTCTCCACTGCGGAGAGGATAGGAGCTGACTGATAGGCTATCAAACTTTTGTGGGGAGAAATACATTTAAAACTAGTCAGATATGACTAGTTGCCACTTGTAAAATAAATCACCCACAGTGATTGACGACGGTGCGACCAGCATTTTGACTACCCCCCCCGCCGCCCACTGGCAGAAAAAACGGCTCATATCCAGTTGTTTCTTAACAAAGACCCCTCATGTTTAGAAAGGCAAAACCTGAAAATATCCTGCTCTGTCTAGCCTGACATGATCCAGATAACATGTTTAAAAGGCACTATAGTGACACAGTAGTGGGATGAGTGAGTGAGTCATTCATTTGTCTTCCCTCCTCTCTCTTGTCCCCCTCCCTCCCGGTGCGTCACCCACCTCTCCTCTCCCCAGGGCTCCTTCCTGATCACGCAGGCCGTGGCTCAGGCTCTGGTGGCCTGTGGGGCATCCAAGGGCTCCATCGTCACGGTGGGCAGCATCGTGGGCAAGGTGAGGGACACTCGTCAGGGTGGGCAGCATCGTGGGCAAGGTGAGGGACACTCGTCACGGTGGGCAGCATCGTGGGCAAGGTGAGGGACACTCGTCACGGTGGGCAGCATCGTGGGCAAGGTGAGGGACACTCGTCACGGTGGGCAGCAAAGTGGGCAAGGTGAGGGACACTCGTCACGGTGGGCAGCATCGTGGGCAAGGTGAGGGACACTCGTCTGGAACTTTGATCCCAAAAGAAAGTGCAGCAGTAGAATCCTGCAGTCGAGGACGATGGAGAATTCCATGTATTTTGAACCTGGGCCAGGCAGTGACTTTGCTGCAGAGCCACATATCTTTCAGTTTGCAGGGAGTGTTGCTTTCTAGGAAAAACTCAAAACAGTCAAACCTAAAAAGTGATTGAAAGTGTATCGCCATTCAGCCTAAAAATACCCAGATATGACTTTTGGTCTATTTCGCCTTATGGCAGTTGGCATCCTTTATGTTGCATTACTGCCTCCCTCTGTCTTGTACCAATCCTCCTCTGAGATCTCGCTCCTGTCACGCCTCGGTGGCGGTGTCTGTCTGTGTCTGTCACGATTGTGATGTCATCAGTGATGTCACTCGAGCAATTGGATCTCATCAGTGATGTCCCTCGAGCAATTGTGATGTTATCAGTGATGTAATAAATCTGATGGCGCACAGTTATATATATATATATATATATATATATATACATGCCCTGCTTAGGGTGATAATTCCACATTCCACTCATGTTTGGGGTGTGGGGATCACTGCGCAATACGTGACCATAATTTTTTTCAATGTCCTCTATCAAGAGTAATTCCATTGGTTAATGAAATCGCTGGGCTGGGTGCAGAGCAATAAAAGGCTCGCTCCTGGCCAATCCCGGCGCTTGCCTGCAGTGTAGGCGGGCGCAGGGCGTGGTCTGCCCAAAACTGCGGTGGATTCCATAATAACACCCTGTTTATAGACTGTGTTCTGTGTTATTCAGGTGACTCAAGTTCCACTGTTTGTAGACCGTTATGTGTTATTCATGTTACCAGGTGACTGAAGCTCCCCTGTTTATAGACTGTGTTCTGTTATTCATGTTAGGTGGGGAACATTGGCCAGGTAAACTACGCCTCCTCTAAAGCCGGGGTGGAGGGGTTAACCAGGACTGCTGCCAAAGAACTCAGCAGGTCAGATCAACCAGATGCACCCATGAGCCTCTGGACTGATGGAGCTGAGCTGCTCCAGTTTAATGATGTGAAAGAGAAAATGAATGAATCCTCAGTCAATCACCTTTTCTCCTTCACTTCAGGTTTGGGATTCGCTGTAACTGTGTGCTGCCAGGTTTCATATCCACTCCTATGACAGAGAAAGTACCAGAGAAGGTTATTAGCAAGGTAACACACACACACACACACACACACACACACACACGCACATTGTGACATGTCCAGTTGGATCCAATATGGAAGTTAATAATGATTATTTCTTTCTTGCAGCGCCAAGAGGGGTAAAAATGTACCAGCCCCCGACTTTTAGTGAAGCACAATGAAATGTCAAATGCTCTGAAAAGACTGTTTCATTGGGACTTTAAAAGATGGTGATTTGAAAATCTCTCCTAATGAAACAACCTGAAAACACATATAGGAACACATGTGTATAAAGAGCTAAAGTGAACGTCACTTCCCGCCTTTCTCTGGGCACCAGTGTCCGGAAAAATATAATGGTGGTGAACGGAGCGATACACTACCTTTTTGATCCTGTTTGAATTGTGCCACGGGAATACACGCGTCATGTTTGTCAGTGTAAAAGAAAACTCTGCAAGTCGAGAAAGTCGCAGTTTGATCAGAAAGACTACGCACAACAACCAGTCGCATAAGTGACGTCTCTCCCGCCAGTCCATTGTTGTTGATGGTGTGACGTATAATGTGCCACACGAGAGATGTAGTCGATTGACAAAACTAAACCTTATGTTTCAGTTTCAGGACAAACTGAGACTTTCTTCACATGCAGAGTTCTCTTTTAAATTGACTAAATGTAACATGTGTACCCGGCCGTGGCACAATTCAAACAGCATCAAAACAAGTAACGTATCTCTCAGGGGCGCCGCCAGGGATTTTGGGCCCCATGACAGGACATAGCATGGGCCCCACTGATGCCGGCGTCCGAAGGGCGCCGGCGAAAAATTTGGGCTGTTTGAAGCTGATTTAGAGGATAATATCGCATTTTAAATGATATTAGGATAACACTGTAGTGTTGTCATTATTCAGTCTTAACCATCAATATTTGCTCCTTTTCTAACCCACCTTCATCTCACCACCATCCCTGTTGAATCATCATACTCTCTCTCTGCTCTGAATACACCAGAGGGAACAAATAAATACTATCAACTAATGACTAGAAATAATATTGATACACATGTGGAGTCCAACAGGAGAGTGTTTAGCATGAGACTGTTGTGATATCATTATTCAGTCTTAATATCATTATGTTCTCCTTTTCTCATTGGCTGTCATTTGTGGGCTGCTTTTCCTTTCATATAATGGTCATTATGTGGACAAATAAATTGTGTTGATCCTTCTTATTTTTTTATTACTATTATTATTAGTATTATTATTAGTATTACAAATAAATCCCCACAGACCCACTGCAATTGTGCCAACTACCATGTCATTCAACACAATGCTGCTCCTGTGTGTGTGTGTCTCACCTCCTTCATCAGTTAGGAGGACTGGTTCATTGGAAGGTGCCGGTCAGGGGGGGGGGGGGCTGTGTCTGATTCTGCATCTGTTGTGTTAGGCAAGAGCCAGGCAGGGACAACTGATTTATATGAACGGCTTGCAAACAATTGTTTGCATTGATTAAATGTTCGCTAGACAGGACAGGAGGGAAATGTAAACACTCTGTAAAGTAAGCATATTTCACTAAGGTCTAACAGGGTAATTTCCAGTAGTTAAGAAAAGTTGAATAAATGTTCAGATGGCGCCAGACAGACTAGACAGTTCTCTAGGTTAAAAGAGTGATTCACGTAGCGTAGGCTATCTGCCTCGCCTCACACAGAGACAGGCAGACAGCTGCACCAGTCCAGCTCACTCACCTGCCTTCCTATAAAACTGCGTGAGGCACTGTCCTCTTTTTTCTCTCTGCTCTCTTTCTTGCCTATCCTTTCTCTTTTTGAAACCTGACTTTGCTTTTGGCATGTTGCTGGTTGCGTCTCCTCTCTGCTCTCTCCTCTCATCTGATCTCAGCGCGTACTGCGTAGTGCTGCTGCTGCCCCACGCTGCCTGGATGGGAGGCGTGCCTATTTTTCCTGTCAGCCAGGCAGGGAGAAACCATTTCTTGAAAATCGAAGGGGGGTGTGCAGTGCAAGAGGATTTTTTCTTTTTTGCCAAAAAGAAGCGATTCGTTTTACTAGTACATTGAATAAAATAGTATATTCATTACAATAGGTTAATAATTTAATACTGCAAAAAATTGCCTAGTGTCCAAGCTTTTAGGGCCCTTGAAGCTGACAGGGCCCCTGTCAGCTTCAAGGGCCCTTAGAATCGTCCTACCTTTCCCCCCCTATACGGCGCCCCTCTTCCTCCAACACCATCATATTCCTTCAGACGCTGCTGCCCAGGGAAAGACAGGAAGTGACGTTCACTTTGGCTCTCTATAATAGTGTGTGTGTGTGTGTGTGTGTGTGTGTGTGTGTGTGTGTGTGTGTGTGTGTGTGTGTGTGTGTGTGTGTGTGTGTGTGTGTGTGTGTGTGTGTGTGTGTGTGTGTGTGTGTGTGTTTCAGATGACGTCGTTAGTGCCTCTGGGAAGAATGGGCGAGCCTGCAGGTCAGTGGAGACAGGGGGACACATGGGGGCGGAGTTATGTTTGTTTACTTGTTGAGGGTATTCAAGCATTCAAAATGACACAGATTGTCCCAAGGCGCTATCTATTCTTTCATACCTTCCTAACATTAGTACGGAAGCCGAGAACGGACATGTGTTTTCTTATTCTTTTATTGCCGTTTTATAGTGATAATTAATTATTATTTCGTTATCTCGAGATAACAAAATCCGTTTTCTCGTGATAACGACTTATTATTTCATTATCTCGATATAACAATGGCTTTTTGTCTGGTGATAACATATTAATTTATTCCATGATCTCTGTATAACAAAGATCGTTTTCTCGTGATGACGGATTCATTTATTTCGTTATCTCAATATAACGACAATAAGACGTTTGTTTTCATGGGATAATTATCCAGAACGATGTGCAGAGCTGGTGTGTGTGTGCGCTGGTTGATCACCATCCGTCCTGCTTGATGTCAAGAGCTGCCGCGCTGCATGGCTGTGTGTGTCTTCTTGTTGTACACAGTCAACAACAACTTACCGGTAAGGCTCCGCTTAACGTTAGTTTGTTTACTGATGTCAGAAGCTCTGTCAGAGCGACAATCGCGTTTTAATAAACGTTAGCTGTTAGCCCCTTTCAGGACTGTGTTGTCATTAGACCAGCGCAGTCCTGAAAGGGGCTAGCTAGCCTGAGAGGTTGACTGACTCATCTATCTGGTTGCTTCAGCTAAGGTAACGTTGCAACTGTTCAAATAAAAACACATTGCTGTCAAGACAGTCAACTTAACGTTATAGTTAACGTTAACCGACAGACACCTGTTAGCTGCGAACTCGGGCTTTCCACCTTTTCAAGTGACATGTTAGCTAAGCCTAACGTTAATTTAGCATGATGTCATGACATGTGTAAGGTTAATCAAATGAAAATGGGTCACCCCCTCAAGAGCTAAAATATGTATTTCCCAGCTGCTAAAGATTGTAACCCTAGTTAAGTGTATGACCAAAATGATCGCTAACGTTAGTTTGCTAACGTGTTTTCCCACAGCCGTTTTGGTTACGTTTGCACAAGACGGTTTGGTAACAGCAGTATTTCAGCGGATGCTGGAACGTAGGCATGGACAACTCTCTACACAAGCGCGTGTCGTTTATTTCCACCAAAACACAAGAGTCAGAGAGCAACATTACAGCTTGTCTCAGGTCTCAGGCAGCTAACGGTTAGCTGGGTTCGCTGCTAACCCATAGACTGTACCCTGTAACCTAGCAACCGCCAGCTAGATATCCCAGAGTGCATTTCGAAAGGGACCCCTAGTAAACAGAACTGTCAGCTGGGAAGGTGAACTTCTGACATTTGATTTAAGAATGGTGTTTACATTATGCTTAGTAGTGCAGTACAGTACAGTACAATACAATACAATGGTCAACTTAAAAGCTGATGTGGCTATTAAATAAACAGAAGAACTAGACAACCCTTTTGTATTTTCAGTTAATGAAGGGACAGCAGTCAAGAGTTGGACAACTTTGTTGCAGCTGCTATAAAGTATGACTACATTAACTGTTGGTTGTTGAATCCTACAGATCACTACGGACCAGGTGCTCTGAGCCTTGGGAGAAAGGGGCGTTCCTGGTGAAAATGGCAGATCAAGGACTATCCATTATTGATCAACGCATCAGGATATACTTCAGTCAAGGTCTAACAGATGCAGAAATGGCATTGTCTCTTTCGATTAGAGATGACATTCATATCAGTCCTCGTCATTTAAGGAGAAGACTAGCCCAGCTACAACTTCACAGGCGATCGCACTTCAGTGATCCTGCCGAGATTGTGAACTTCATTAGCAACCAGATAAGGGGACCGGGTCGTCTTCATGGTTACAGAATGATGCACGAGAGGTGCAGATTAGCTGGACTGCATGTTACTCGCGACATAGTTTACGAGGTTCAGTCATATCTTGACCCAGTGGGCGTACAGCAACGGAGAGGCACAAGACTTCGGAGAAGATCTTATAGTGTCCCAGGGCCCAATTATTTATGGCATATGGACTCATATGACAAGCTGACCCCTTTCGGCATTGGAGTCAACGGATGCATTGATGGGTTTTCACGTCATATAATCTGGATGCAAGCTAACTCTACAAATAGTAACCCCAAAGTCATCGTAGCCTACTTCATAAATGCAGTCACTGAACTTGGGGGGTGTCCAAAGATAATCCGATCGGATTTGGGAACTGAAAACGTCCATGTTAACAGGCTGCAACACTTCTTCCGAGAAGATGAGACTGGTGTTGTGCATGGGCCTTGTGTGTTCCAAGGACGAAGTACAGCAAACCAACGGATTGAAAGCTGGTGGGGGATCTACAGGAGACAGAACGTGGAATACTGGAGGGACGTCTTCCAGGAGTTCCAGGCAAATGGGGACTTCAATGGAGATTTCATAGACAAGGGTCTCATCCAATTCTGCTTTCTTAAGATTATTCAAGTAAGTCCTCCAGTGTCCACAGTAGCCTATGTGTTATCACTTTCTGTATGAGAGATTTTGCTACTGAATTATGTCTAACTGCAAAATCTCATACAGAAAGTGATAACACATAGGCATGTTGCAAATGAGGATCCACAAGTGTGGTCTTTGACTGTCTATCCTCTTTTATAGCGTACCAACCCCCTTAATGATCAGTGATAATGTTTTGAAACACTTTTGTGTTCCATCCCAAAAGCATAACCGTCTCTTATAACAACCCTATCAACTACAAGAGCGCTAAGCACAGCAGTAGGCTGCAAAGATTATGATGGTCCTGCCACTGTTGTTCCTTGATGGTGTGATGTGTTGTCCATGTCAATATAATATAATATGGATTCTTCTAGGGCTAGCATAACCTATCCAACCACATAAAACAGTGATCTTCAACAGGGGGCCAGGGACCCCCAGGGAGTCTGCAGAGGTACTGCAGGGGGTTAGCTAACTTTTGTCAAAGTAGTTTGTGAACATTTTAAAAATGTATTTTAGACCAAAAATAATATTGAGTAAACTCCCAGCATTAATAGACAATAAGTACTTTTGACGAAAATGATATACAAAGCAAGTCTGATTAAGCACCATGCGAAACACATTGTTTGCTACTTCTTGCTTTTTTAATGTAGGCTATTCTATTAATAAAAATAAGTGTCTCTCCTGGTGTGCACTTATAAATGTTAGTATCGGCCACGCTTAAAATGCAACATAATTTTATTTTTAATCATAGGGGAGTCACTGCTGTTTCTCTATCAACCAAGGAGTCCTTGGGCTGGAAAAGATTGAAGACCCCTGACATAAACATTATGCTTTCATTATTATTTTTAACCTAGAGCTACGGAGTTTAATACTGGGTTAACATATATGGGTTATACTTACATTGTTTGACACGAGAGTATTTAACCCACAGAAATGATTTAACCCTGCTGAAGTGGAGCTGTCCAGGCCCCTGGTGCTGATTAGGCTACTGTTCAGTGTTCATATGCAGTATCTTGTTTTCCTTTCCCTCCATATCCAACTAAGATGACTAGTTACTTGGAGTCAAATGTAGTTACTTCTTCACTCCAAGCCAATTTTTGGCATACATATGTAGGCTATTTTGTCCAAGGGTGCAGGAAACTGGAGCACAGTAACTATTCTGCTGATAACTCCACCATAACAAAACAATACATATTGAACCCTGCATTTGCCCATTATGGTGCTATAATCAAATGAAACAAAATAAAATAGGGTGGCTTCTTCTATGTACTCATTTTCAAAAGAGGTCATCATACATATTGAAATCCTCATGTTTTTGTGTTGCAGAACGAGCTGGACACCGTTGTGACAATGTGGGACAACCATCGCATTCGACCAGGTGGAAACGGACGCGCTTTGTATCATGGAAAACCATGTCTGATGTACAATGTACCTGAGCTCTATCATGCACAAGATTATTTGCATCCACTACAGTATGAAAGAGTGGACATCGTTCTCCAAGAGGACGTCGGTCTGTGGAAAACAGACATTCCATGCGACCATGACCTGTATGAGCTTTGTTTGCTGGTGATGGAAGAAAACAACATAGCACAGTGTCATAACGCTCTGGAGGCAATACGGCTTTACAGAGACCTGAGGCCTTTGATAAAAGCACTCCTGTCAGAGCCTGATCACTGATGCCTTTGTATAAACAGCTCAAGGGGTACATAAGACAAAAAAGGTTGGGAACCACTGTAGCATACATATTCATGAACGGAACTGCCATGCACTGGTGTAATGTAACAAGGTAATACTACAGTACTTACGTTTTTTTGGGGAGTATCTGTACTTTACTTGAGTATTTATATTCTTGTCAACTTTCACTTTTACTCCACATTTCCTAAATAAAATGTATACTTTTACTCCATTACATTTCCCCTAAGCATCATTGAGGCCATTTACACCTGGTGTTAACATGCATTTTCTGCAATCTGATTGCAATCAGATTGCAGAAATGGTTGTCCTCTCAATCCGCATTAAGTTGGAGTATCCAGATTGAGAGGACACATTGCATTTACACTTGTGTTCAATGTGTACACAATGCATCCCTGACCACCTCCGGAGGTGGTTTGGCCGATCAGATTGCAATCCTTCTTCAATGCGTTTTGGGGGTGTTTACACCTGGCATTTCAAGTAATAAAACACAATCTGATTGCAATCTGATCACAGAAAACGCATGTTAGCACCAGGTGTAAATGGCCTCATTGAAATGGAGTCAGGCTGAAGTGATAAAATACAATCTGATGGCAGAAACCACATGTTAACGCCAGGTGTAAATGGCCTCTTGGTTACAAAATAAAATCAGAAGAAATGTGGGGGCTGTTTAAAAGAAGCTTGGTGAATCATCAGTGCTCCTAGTTTGCAAGTTATGTTAATCACGATTCACTCATTCCAGTTACTTGCATTAATGCACCATAACGTTGTTTGCCAACCAATAAAACTCAAGATTTCCACTCAAGCCCAGGCATGTATTTTGCTTACCTTTTTATTAACAGCTTTTACTTGTACTTTTACTTTCAATACTATTGTATATTTGATATCAGAAAATTACTTTTGATACTTCAGTAGAGTAAATATCAAATACTTTAAGACTTTTACTCAAGTAATATTGTAATAGGTGACTTGAACTTCTACCAAAGTCATCTTCTGGTAAGATATCTACAGTACCTTTACTCAAGTGTGGTTTTCAGCTAACCTGATTGCTAGATAGGGGCGATATTGTTTTCACAAGAGTGTGGTGTTGTGAAAACAATACCGCCCCCATCTGGCAGTCAGGTTAGCTTTCAGCTACTTCATCCACCACTGCTGCCCTGTATAAACTGTAACAAAGGCACTGTCCATGGTTCTAAATAATGATGGCATCTTCAGCAATGATGCCTCTTCAAAAGTTTACATTCCTCAACTATCCTAGGCCTTTGCATCAGTTGAAGATGTGTTGAAATGTTTGATTAAGATACTGTAATGTGATTTCAGTGTAATAGGCCAGTGGTTCTTAATGCTGGGTCCGGGGACCATGCACTTGAGGGGGTTCCAGTCATGGAATTCTGGACAAAATCATATCTAGTGTCAATAATAAATATCAGATTTGGGTCCAAGTCCAAATTTACATCCAATGGGGATCTGTGGCCCTAATATGCAATACATTTGGGGTCCATGCTATGAAAAGGTTGAGAATCACTGTAATGCCATTCATTTGATTAACATATTATCACGATTCATGTTTTTCATATGCTTAAGAGAAATTCAACCAAACAGCGGGGGGGGGGGGGGGGACAAATGGAAAAATTAGAATCGGTTAAATCCTTTTAATTTATTAAACATTTTCATTCTAAACTCATAAGCCAGTGCTTTAATTGAAATAATATATAAGCTTGGTGGGGACCCAAGAAGGTGCAGTGTCCAATTTCATGGAGTTTGACCTATCGGGGTGGAGCGGTGCAAGGAGGAGGGGGGGGGGGGGGGGGTGAAGAGTGGGAGAGCATGACATATGAATAGAGGAAGGGGAGGGAGGGGAACGGGCACTGCACGAGTCTAAATCAAATTAAGCAAAGAAAATTCTCATTTCTCAATATTGGTATAAAAATGAAATGCATTTAGGCCTACATATTTCACTTCTCTTAAGTGTGGTTAGAAAAAATATAGCAGCACTTGAAATTGACACTGACAACATAGAACAGTGCTGCTACTGGCAATATGAACTCTTCCAGGTTTGAAGATCTGCATAGCATTACAAATACTGTAATTTATGAACTCTGTTTAGGTTTAATTTTAACAACACTAAACAATGGAAAAGAAACCACTAACAGTTGGCCAGTTTTTACACAAATTTTCAAGAATACAGTATCACATTTCTATTTCAAAACACCAAATACATTCTCTTTGTTGAAATATTAACTCAAGTGTGACTTTTTTTTACACAGTGCCTTCCACTGTCACATTTGAATTTGAAAAGAGATCATAAATTGAAATGAAAAATATACCTCCCTCTGCTACAATGGTGCATCTGCCCTCCACTTGTGGATTATATAAAAGACGACGCTGCCTAACAATAACCAGAAATGTAAATCACTGAGGTAGGTAATACTGCTTGAAGCTGGAGTTTTCCTGTCTCTGGCAGCCTGCACTCTGTTGTAATCAGATGTGTCACACCTCGACTGCTCTTACTGTTAACGGGACACAATGCTGCCCGCAAGAGGATAGCTGGTTAACTTGACCAGAGGACCAGACCCCAAGACAATTCAATTGTAGTCTGTGTCCAGACAAATGAACAATTGCACAATGGTAATTACTTATAATTACTTTGGAATGGTATTTTAATGGTCTGGTGTAGTTGGCAATAATATCATTTGTATATCTGTAATTTCTGACTTTTCTACATGATTTATTTGTAATTTTTGTAATTTGTTTGGTATTACACAAGAACAATGTGTGACTACTCAAACTCAGTGTTGTTTGTACAACAGGCAACTTGTCTGTTAAGTTTTCTCTTCGTCAGGTGAATTGTGTTGAGTGGCTCAGTTGGCACTCATCTTGTGAACTCAAGTGTGATGGTTATGGTAATAAACTTCTGAGTGTGTGTGGGGGGACGACAATTGCACAGATTGTCATTCATTGAAGCAGCCAGTGCTATACAACAATGGAGTGTCTCTATCAAACTGCTTTGCAATTAAGGTGTGACCTTGGATAATTTTATAATAGATCTTAAATTACATCTAACATATTTTCTGTTCTAAAGAGCAGTTGAGCTTGTTGGTTTGACCTGACATTGTGACTTCCTAAAGCAGAAACACCCTTTGATCAAAGCCTAGGTTTTCATTATCCTGGGATATATTTTACAATTCCAGGGCTCATTTGTGGCTGGACTGTGGAACTTGGGCTTGCAAGGCAGGTTGACCTGCATGCTCTTATGTATCTGATGGAGGGCAGTGAATCAAAATCCATACTTTGGTTGTGTATGGTGTAGACAGGTACTCAGCATTTAAACTTCTTTCATTAGTCACTGCACATGCAAGTGAAAATCATTTGTTTTTAGATCAGAAGAAAATAAAGCCAGACTACAAGGGAATTGGTATACATGTAGCCTAGTACTGAATAAGTTTAGCCAATTTAAGCATACTGTGTTTGGGTTTGTCATACAAAAATGTGTTTCCCCAAACCTAAGTAACCTCATCTATTACAAAATCTTGATAGCAGAATAAGAAGATTATTTTTCATTTGCTGTTTAAGCGAACAAAGCCTTTTAGGCCAAATCCATCACCCACACTCCACTCTTCAACACAGATATGAATTCTGCTCTAAACTCTGCATAGTCTTTGTAGTTAGATGCCAGTTCCAAAGAACAACTGCAGGTGTGAGCCAAAGGCGCCCTTGTGAGCTGGGGCTGGTCTGCTGTGAATGTGACTTTAATGGTCTTGGATAGGAACAAGTCCGACCCTGTGCAGTGCCTGAGGAACAGGCCAAGCTCCTTCTCATCTCTTTCTCTTACAAATCTCATGAGATGATTGGAGGTAGTTTGTTCTTCTGGTGACATAGATCCTGGGAACTTTATGTATTTGGTAATGTTTCTTGCCTTCGGTTTCAGGTCATCCAGAACCTTCTTCAGTCCTTCGCTACTCATGGATTGTCCAATAGACATAAGAATTGGCTTCCAACACTTTATGATAAATGCTGGTTCTTGTACCATCTCTTTGTGGGCTATTTCCTCCACCAGGCTCGACAGATTTTCTTCAGTTGGGAGCACACTGCAGTTGTGACTACTGAGTATGCTGAGGAGTTCATCCATATCTGCCCCTTTGAAGTTGTCAAGTGCCTCAGTTAGCACATCCTTCTCAGTTGCGCTGATGTAGTTGAAGAAAGCCTCCACTAGATTGCTGTCTAAACAGGAGAGTGATAGAGCCTCTGTAAGGAATGGAGGGGCAAGTTGCACTGGAAAGAACTGAAATCGCTGCCATCCAAAGGCCAAGATACGAGCAACAGCCGTCCACTCTCTCTCTTTGAATCTGTGGTGCAAAATTGGGATCTTGTAGGTGGTTCCACAGGTCTTTGTTGCATAAAACATATCCCAGAAATCAGTGAGGCAGTCTCTGATGACCCCACTCCCAACTCCAGTCTCCAACTCGCCACGTTCAAGCACACGCCTGATTGAAATATTAGCATCCAGTATGTTGTCCTCTGTAAATGCTTCAATCATGTCCACAAGACAGTGTACTTTGCGGATCACAATGATTTGCTTCTCGACTATATTCTCTGGATTTGCAAAGAAATCAATTGCCATTGTGCTGGTGGAAGCCTGGTCAGAATTCATTGTGCTGGTGGATGCCTGCTCAGAATCCACAGTGGGAATAACATGTTCTTCCATCACTGCTGCATATATTTCATTTTCAAAAACTGCGTTTGCACCGCTTAATTGTTGGCTGGTCACTGGCCAGGGTGAATCTGGACTAACTGTGGTCGCCACAAACATTGTTGGCAGATCATCATTGACTTGTAGAGGTGAGTATATCAGTGTGTCAGCGAGACCATCGACAAGCTCAATATAAGGCCTGTTTGTGTCATATCCAAGTACAATAACTTCATCATCAATGGACAAGTCGATAAGAGGCTGGCCTGATGTTTGAGAAGCAGGAGTAGCTTGGAGTGTTGATGTAGTATTGGGACTGCTCCAAGAGAAAGGCCTACTGCCGTACCGAGGTCTTTTGACAGGACTGAGGGAGACCAGTGATGGGCTGGATGAGGATGGAGATGCATGTGTAGCTGGCTCAGGTGTGTTGGATGTGTCAGGTGAAAGGGCCATGTCTGCCTCACTAAGCTCAGAGTCAGAATTACGACACACTTTTGGCTTTGTACAGAGGTATACTCTAAGGAGTTTGTGATTAGTTTGCTCATACAAACTTCCAATTGTGACACTACCCTCAAGGGCCTCCTCAGAACCAATGACAGAAAGCATGCACTCAAAGTCCTCTAATTTGCCTTTTGTTGATGTTCCGTCAGGAAAAAAAAGTGTTTTCCCTTTTTCAAGAATGTTGGACACCGTATCATCTTTCCTCACAACTATGTCTCTTGTTCCACCCCCAGTAGGCTTTCTTACTTGTTTGTACATAGAGTCTTGGTAGTTCATCCAGCCAAGTTCTATTTTCCTTGTCTTCTTTTCAGCATTCTTATTTCCACAACGTCCAGGATTCTTCCTTCCCAAAAGTCCAGGATTAGAGTGACTGCTGCTAGTTGCTGTGGCGGAGGCGGTGGATGGAAGTTTCATCTTCTCTCTTAGTTTATTTATTAACTTACTCTTCCTTTGCTCTGTATCCTCCATATCACTTGAGGAGAACTCCCTCCAGTTTCTGGCAAAGACGCGGTCTCCATATCGAGGAATATAAATGGAGAGTTGCTCTTCTCCAAGGAACTTTACAATGTCTTGATCGATCTAAAACACAAAAACAGATATGTCATTATTCACCTACTAGTACCCATCACTCTCAGAAAAAGAACATTCCAAAAGGGCTCTCCACAGAGAGATTGAGTTCTACCTATAACCATTTGACTCTAAAGAACACTTCTCTTGGCAAATTCCAGAGGATTTCCCAAATAGTTAGGCCCCCTATATTAAGAACCTTTCTATTTAAATAACCCTTTTTGAAAGAAACAGTTTCTGAAGGTGATTTTATCCTAAACACAGCTATATTGAATTAATCTGATAAAAAAAAAAAATGTATAATGTAAACTAACTAATGTATTGGTGGACAAACGCTAGTAAAATATGCAAATGAGGGGTCGATTTGCTTCACTCATCAGCCCTAAGAAATATTTGTAATCTATTGAGCGGCTGGTAATATTTGAACATTCACTAGCCATTTGGCTGATGCACAAAAAAGTTAATTTTGGACCCTGCATGCATGCATATTTACAATATTCATTAGAACATTACAAAATGTACCTTTCTACACCTTTCAACATGAAAGACAGTGTTACTTTGACATGAAGTAAGCTAATTTTCTCCAGAAGCCTAAATTGCACAAATGTGCACATACATTTTGCTAAAAATAGGAACCCGTCATAGATTATGCCAGCAGCATATTCCTTTAAGAGAACAACCAGTTGTGTTTTGCTTGTGAGCTACATACATTAGCTGGTTTAAGCTGGACACCAACTGTGCCACCAGTTCAACCAGCTTGAAACAAACTACCGTACATTACAGATCATAAAACCTCAAACTGGTGTAAGTTTTTTTTGTTTGTTTGTTTTTAACAGCAAGGGTGTGTGTCCTACCTTTGCTGCAATGTAGTAGTTACCCAGTGTTAAGTCAAAGAAATGATTTTATGTCCATCTTGTGCAGGTAAATAGCAGTATTATGCCAGTATTGATGTCCAAATGGATCATATTATTTATTATCCTACAGACTTACAACTAGCAAATTTGACCAAAATAGCTACTTGTTCTTCAACTGTCACTTTTTGTTGGTATTTGCAGGCTATTCCTTTGAATATTGATTTAGATTATGTACTTTACCTTGTCCTCTGCGATTTTTGTTATGTTCTCCTCAGGAACGCCCCTTTCTCTCAAGGCTGAGAGAAACTGGTCCATATCTGTAGGATTCAACAACCAACAGTTAATGTAGTCATACTTTATAGCAGCTGCAACAAAGTTGTCCAACTCTTGACTGCTGTCCCTTCATTAACTGAAAATACAAAAGGGTTGTCTAGTTCTTCTGTTTATTTAATAGCCACATCAGCTTTTAAGTTGACCATTGTATTGTATTGTACTGTACTGTACTGCACTACTAAGCATAATGTAAACACCATTCTTAAATCAAATGTCAGAAGTTCACCTTCCCAGCTGACAGTTCTGTTTACTAGGGGTCCCTTTCGAAATGCACTCTGGGATATCTAGCTGGCGGTTGCTAGGTTACAGGGTACAGTCTATGGGTTAGCAGCGAACCCAGCTAACCGTTAGCTGCCTGAGACCTGAGACAAGCTGTAATGTTGCTCTCTGACTCTTGTGTTTTGGTGGAAATAAACGACACGCGCTTGTGTAGAGAGTTGTCCATGCCTACGTTCCAGCATCCGCTGAAATACTGCTGTTACCAAACCGTCTTGTGCAAACGTAACCAAAACGGCTGTGGGAAAACACGTTAGCAAACTAACGTTAGCGATCATTTTGGTCATACACTTAACTAGGGTTACAATCTTTAGCAGCTGGGAAATACATATTTTAGCTCTTGAGGGGGTGACCCATTTTCATTTGATTAACGTTACACATGTCATGACATCATGCTAAATTAACGTTAGCTAACATGTCAGTGTTGAAAATGTGGAAAGCCCGAGTTCGCAGCTAACAGGTGTCTGTCGGTTAACGTTAACTATAACGTTAAGTTGACTGTCTTGACAGCAATGTGTTTTTATTTGAACAGTTGCAACGTTACCTTAGCTGAAGCAACCAGATAGATGAGTCAGTCAACCTCTCAGGCTAGCTAGCCCCTTTCAGGACTGCGCTGGTCTAATGACAACACAGTCCTGAAAGGGGCTAACAGCTAACGTTTATTAAAACGCGATTGTCGCTCTGACAGAGCTTCTGACATCAGTAAACAAACTAACGTTAAGCGGAGCCTTACCGGTAAGTTGTTGTTGACTGTGTGTACTTTAAGAAGACACACAAGGCATGCAGCGGGCAGCTCTTGACATCAAGCAGGACGGATGGTGATCAACCAGCGCACACACACACCAGCTCTGCACATGGTTCTGTCTGGATAATTATCCCATGAAAACAAACGTCTTCTGTTATACTGAGATAACGAAATAAATGAATCCGTTTTCACGAGAAAACGATCTTTGTTATATAGAGATCATGGAATAAATTAATATGTTATCACCAGACAAAAAGCCATTGTTATATCGAGATAATGAAATAATAAGTCGTTATCACGAGAAAACGGATTTGTTATCTCGAGATAACGAAATAATAATTAATTATCACTATAAAACGGCAATAAAAGAATAAGAAAACACATGTCCGTTCTCGGCTTCCGTACATTAGACCCCCCGGCATACGGTATATGATGGTATTTTTTTCATCAGCGGGTGAGGGGGGGGGGGGGGGGGGGGCTGTGGTGCTAAAAATGCTTCTAAAAATAGTTTTACTTGGTCAAACCAAACGGTTCAGACATATTTAGAATCGGGAGAGACCAACATTTCACTCTGACCAAAACAAAACAAAAACACAGAAAAATAACGTTTTGGTCCGAGTGAAATGTAATGTGGTCTCTCTGGTTTCTAAATATATCTGAACCGTTTGGTTTGACGAAGTAAAACTATTTTTATAAGCATTTTACGAAATGTCTATGGGAAAATAAATGGCGTATGAAAATCTCTGGTACAGTGCTGAAGCAGGAAGTGACGTTCCACTTTGGCTCTCTATAGACTTGTATATGACTTGAGCTTGAAATAAAACAGTTTGAAAAACAAAAATAGGCTAGGCCCAGCACAGGCAAGGACACTTGCAACGATGTTGGCTGAACAAAAAAGATACCCCGGTATACCTCAATACCTTAGCCTACTGTTGACCGACATGTTGACTGTTGCCTCGTCTCCTTTCCTTGTCTCCTCCTCCCTTGTCCCCTGGCAGAGGTGGCTGATGTCTGTGCCTTCCTGGCTTCAGATGAGTCTCGCTACATCACAGGGGCCAGCATTGAAGTGACAGGTGCCGTATGCTTCACATCTCTATAACTCCATTACTTTACAGTCATAATGGATTCTTGAGTATGGATCTGTGTATGAAGCACCCAGCAGCTAAACATTATTATTACAAATACATAGAAATATTTTAAACATCATACATTTTGAAGATATGCGCTGAAACAGAACTATCATTTCTGCTTATGTCAGGTGGACTTTTCATTGGTTGAGCCGGCCGTCCGTCACACCGATGCAGACCAATGGGAGGCCCATTCCTGTTGTGCCTTCATCAGTTAATTGCTGAAGTGATTGTTCTTTTAATTAAGCTCATGATTGGTGCGGTTTGTGTTTTATAAATCTAGTTGTGAATATGTACAGTGTGAAGATACTGTTTGTACAAACAACACCACCTTTATATACAGTACGCAACGGGTAGAGAGAATGTATTCTTATACTATATGTAGGGTTCCTACGCACGTATGGAAAAGTATGGAATTTGATTCGACTATTCTTAGTGGAAGTTTGTGTGTCCAGGGATCAATGTGAAATGTGTGAAGGTTTGTTTTCTACAGAGAATCCATTCCACTCCTATTAGTTGCAGCCCTAGTCTAACCCAGCGGTGCCCAAACCTTTTTAGGATGAGAGCTACTTCTTTTCCCCTTGTCCCTCCCAAGTATATATTTAGTACGTTTTAACAGTATTATATTATCAATTTCCCATTATTTAAGGATGTTATCATGTTAAATACTGTAGATAGCTATACATAGTTTATGCATAAAACAAAAAACATCGTTTTTATAACATCGCAACCTGACCTTCCGTTTCCCAGAAAATGTCAACAATTCTCTGATCAAATTACCTCAAACGTGATCTCGGTCACCAAGTCTCGTGAAGTCCCGCGATACTTTCCTGCCGACTGGCAGGGCTGGCAGGACGCTTTGCGGTGGTGGTTTTAGCGTAACCTATGTGGGGTTTGGCATAACCTTCGTTGTTTCGAATCCCACATAGGTTACGCCAAACCCCACATAGGTTACGCTAAAACCACCACTGCAAAGCGTCCTACCTGTTAGTTGGCCAGTCGGCAGGAAAGTATCGCGGGACTTCACGAGACTTGGTGACCGAGATCACGTTTGAGGTAATTTGATCCCTGTGCGACTCCAGGAAATGGCCTGGGGCGAAATATAACTCTGGTGGATGTTGAGGGATCACATTATGACGATATTTGGGGAAAACGGGAATAAAAATAGCTATTTAGATGCAGGAAAGACAGGCTCACACTTGGCCCCAAATCAGCTCCATTTTACAACTGACTTGGACGCTATTGATCTCAAAACAACGCTAGGATGGCCAGAAACGCCGCAGGCATCGCTGGGTGAGTGGTCAAATCATAATTAATGCCAGGAGATGGGTCCAGGTTAAAAAAAAACGAAATTCTCCTTTAAGGATGGGGAGGTTCTGTAGTGAGACGAGGTGTTTAAATATTATGGGAGGAAAATAATTTCTGTCTCCGACACTGCTGCCATGGTTCTTCTCCTCACTCTCACTCAGCATAAATATAGAGACACTGCGGAGCGCGTCATCATTCAGAAACCACGCCCAAAACGGGGGTAAACACAAACTCCCGTCCAATCCAGGCGTTCTCCTATGTCACGTGCATGGCCGGGTGTTGCACAAAAAGATTGTATATACGGAAGATGAACACTCCAACTTACTTCATTGACAGCTACATCCACATTTTTCTTCTCGCCAATTCTCAACAGCTTCCTTGTTTTCCTCGGGCGTACAGAAAAACTTTAACAGGCGATTTTTTACATTGGCGTGTGGAAATGAACAGAGCTTTTCCCCCGTGATGGGCGTGGCCTATTTCATGCAGTGTCTCTATGGAAGCAGGAAGTGTTGCCTCAGCTCTACCTCAAAATCTCTTTTCCCCTTCCTGCATTTGATTGTTTGCTGCCCTTCCTCGTCTCTCCTCTCCAGGAAAATGATGGATTCGGGTCAGCTGGACTTCTACCAGCACAGCACCCTGTGCACCAACACGTGTCGCAGCACCAAGTTCGACCTTCTCATCAACAACACGCGCTTCCCCCCCGACGGGCTGACCACACCCACCTCCTCTCAAGGTGACACACTGGTCCTCTCATGAAGAGCCAGCCGCTTCCAATATGTTGGATATGATGCACTTTGTTAGATTCCTTTCATCATAAGATCGATCAATACTACACTCGCTTGTCTTCTAGGCCTTTAACTTCAATTCTTATGTGACATTTTGATCAGATTCCACAAAAATATGCATGCTTATTTTAACAGCTAAACAAAAAATAAGAATACAGTACTGTTACTGTGGTTTGCCTTGGTTTCTCTCCGGCCTTTTGCAGTTACTGTAAATACAACCCCCTATTTTCTCCAAAATACAACCTGTTAGAGATAAGATATTTGTCCACATAACAAAGGGTGTCTTTAAAGTCGAGCTGAAATGAAAAAATACTTTTTTTCTATTTTAGATCACATCCCTGGCTATTCAGTGCACCTGTTTAATAATGTATGCCAAAAAAATCAAATGTCTTTACTTTTTCACATCAAGAGTTCATTTTTCAGGATTTCAGCTATGCTCAGTGGCGTATTGAGCCCAGAGTTGCTTACCTGTAGCCTAGTGTACTTTGACTAAACCTGCACTGCTTACTTCAACACCTGGGTATGATTGTTCATACTCTGAATTAAGGCCAGAGACTCCTTGTTAGAACACACAACTTTATGGACAAATGTGTAATTTCTCTCTTGTAATATGACACTCATGAATACGTTTCTAGTAGAAGGTGTGTCCCTGTTTTAAGCATCATGGTGTCTGTCTCCTGTCTGAATTGCAGCCCAGGTGGTTCTTGGTAACGGCGCTCCAGTGAGAGACGACAGACAGGACGTTCTGACCGGGAAGGTGGACTGGAGCTTGAACACACTGGAGTCTACAGACAAGAAGGAAACTAGTGAGATCTCAGGTTAGAGAGACCAGATCTCCAGTCAGAGAGAACAGATCTCAGGCCAGAGAGAACACATCTCAGGTCAGAGAGAACAGATCTCAGGTCAGAGAGAACAGATCTCAGGTCAGAGAGAACACATCTCAGGTCAGAGAGAACAGATCTCAGGCCAGAGAGAACAGATCTCAGGCCAGAGAGAACAGATCTCAGGTCAGAGAGAACACATATCAGGCTAGAGAGAACACATCTCAGGTCAGAAAGAACAGATCTCAGGTCAGAGAGAACACATCTCAGGTCAGAGAGAACAGATCTCAGGTCAGAGAGAACAGATCTCAGGTCAGAGAGAACAGATCTCAGGCCAGAGAGAACACATCTCAGGTCAGAGAGAACAGATCTCAGGCCAGAGAGAACAGATCTCAGGTCAGAGAGAACAGGGGCTGCAGATCTTTACACCATAAAGGCCAGCAGAGAGGCAGCAGCGGATTGTGACGTGACAGTTTTGCACAGTAGCTTGTGTTAGACTGATAGATCAATATTGGTCGAAGCCTAATCATTACTCACTGCCTCTGGGTCCAAAATCATTAATTGGATCGATTTGCCCAAATATAGATGATGTTGATATTGTTGGGCACGTACTGTAGGTAGGTGGTGGAATCCGTCTTTCAGGTGAGAGGTATTAGGCATGGAGTGAAGCTTACTTGACCGGCGTAATACACTAGAGGCAGATTGAGGCAATTCTACAGTGAGTTATTTCATTTGATGATATTTCATAAAAACTGCGTTATCACACTATCACACATTCTCTGATAGCTGTCTGTATTATGGCTATTCATGTTAGACTGATATGTATTAGAGTTAGACTGATATATGGGGCTGATATTGCCTTTTTTATTAAAACTAGGAATCTTGCGCGCTCGATTCCTAGGCCATGGCTGCAATTATGGAAATCGTCCACTCATACTACATCATAGTTGCTCGAGTGACATCACTGATGACATCACAATTGCTCAAGTGACATCACGGATGACATCACAATCATGACAGACACCGCCACGCACTTAGCCAATTTGAACTGGGAGAAGAAGTGGATGTGATGCAGTTTGGGTTTGTCTATGTGGCCACAGAGGAGACGCTGAACTTCTGGAAGGGCATCGCCGACGTGGGCCTGCTGGGTGAGGTGGTGACCAACATCAGCAGCGAGCTGCTGGAGCTGCTGAACGGGGTGCAGCACCGCAACGAGTCAAGTGCCATCCAGGATGCTGGTGTGTAACAACACTGATACACACACACACACACACACTGGCTGCTGCCATGCTGGTGTGTAACAACACTGATACACACACACACACACACACACACACTGGCTGTTGCCATGCTGGTGCGTAACAACACTGACACACACACACACACACTGGCTGCTGCCATGCTGGTGCGTAACAACACTGACACACACACACACTGGCTGCTGCCATGCTGGTGCGTAACAACACTGACACACACACACACACACACACTGGCTGCTGCCATGCTGGTGTGTAACAACACTGATACACACACACACACACACACACACACACACTGGCTGCTGCCATGCTGGTGCGTAACAACACTGACACACACGCCTGGGACCTTGTTAGATTGACTGACTGTGTGGTGAATGGATTGATTGACTGCGTGATTGCATGTGATTACATGTGATTGCATGTGATTGCATGTGATTGCATGTGATTACATGTGATTGCATGTGATTGCATGTGATTACATGTGATTGCATGTGATTGCATGTGATTGCATGTGATTACATGTGATTGCATGTGATTGCATGTGATTACATGTGATTGCATGTGATTGCATGTGATTACATGTGATTGCTCTATTTGCCGCCTGAGTGAACGGAAAATCAAACTGTCGCTACCTTGCCTTATTATAACCAACGTGCATGAACTTGATCAAAGATGTATGATGTTCACCAAGCGACCTAATAAGTTGAGCAGATCCTATGTCTTCCTGGAGAGAGAAGAACTGGAACTGGTACCTCAGTTCAAGTACCTTGGAGTTATTTTGGACTCTAACCTCACTTTCAAAAAACATGTAAAAAAGGTGTCCAATACAGTTAGATTTAACATACAGAATTTCAAACAAATCAGGCCCTTTATCACAACGGATGCGGCTAAAGCCTACCTCCACTGTATGATTCTCTCTCACATAGACTACTGCTCCACTGTTTGGTCCTTCGCTGGTGTCACTGTGCTCAAACCCCTTGAACAGCTCTATAAAAAAGCTATCAAGGTGTTTGACAAAAAACCACAATCACATCATCACTGTGAAATCTTAGAGAAATATCAGCTCCTTAGCTTTAACAATTTTAGAACATTTAAAAGCACGTGTCTAATCTATAAATGTTTACACGGCGTGGCTCCTCCTCTAGGGGAGTTCATTAGAAGGAAGAATAGAAATTTGAGCACAAGGGCAGCAGCTAGGGGGGACTGTGAAGTCCAAGCTAGAAAAACCACGTTCTCTAAAAACACCTGGTCTATCAATAGCAGCACTAGCTGGAACACACTGCCTATGGCTATTAGGGAAAGCCCCACTTTTGCGGCATTCAAAAGCCAGCTCAAAAACTGGCTTAAATCAAACCAATTTTGTGAACACTAGCTTAATAGCTGCCTTCCAAATTTCAAATCTTCTTCTCTTCCTGCACTAGGCACCTCACCTCTTAAGTGTAACACTTAAGAGAGAGTAGAGTAGCCTTCATACTGTATCTATGTATTGTTATCATGTAACCTGTCGAATGTAAGGTGTAGTATTCTTCTTTTAGCACTGACATGCTGCATGTACATCCTGTCTGTGTTTTGCTGTAATTTTGATGTCTGTAATGTTGTGGTATCTCTTGCGATGACACGTTACATGTATATCAGTTTGTGCGTTGAATGAATGTAATGAGTGATTGTTTATTATTGGGGACTACGGATGTAAATTAGCATGAGCTAACTCCGGCATATTTACATGTTTTCGTATATAGAGGCTTCTGTATTTCTGAACATGTCCATTAATGTGCATTGTCCCGTCACAATAAACCAATAAAGTAAAGTAAAGTAAAGTAAAGTAGAAAGGAAGAACAGCTGCTCTTAGAGGCTGAGTGATCTTCAAAATAAAACATCTTTATTGATACAGACAAAACGGTGCAAAGCCTTTATCAGCGTTACTTGCTTACCGCATTGATGAGTTTGTTTTTCTGTAGCAGTAAAGACATTTTTCTCCATGAATCTCCATTCATTGGCCTCCCAAGAGAACGACTGGCCCATGGAGGACAGAGAGATTGGCGAGAGGCCGGTGAACTGCTGGGGCTGTAGGGTGGCCTGCTGGCTGATGGAGGAGGTGATGAGGGTGGTGTCCTTTATCACACGTGTCATGTGGGTGGGCAGGCGAGAAGCGGGCAGTGCAAAATTAAGCACCAAAAAAGCACCGTGTGGGACCCAGAGTCAGAGGTGGACACCTACATGAGAGACCTGGGACCCAGAGTCAGAGGTGGACACACCTACATGAGAGACCTGGGACCCAGAGTCAGAGGTGGACATCTACATGAGAGACCTGGGACCCAGAGTCAGAGGTGGACACACCTACATGAGAGACCCTGGACCCAGAGTCAGAGGTGGACACCTACATGAGAGACCTGGGACCCAGAGTCAGAGGTGGACACCTACATGAGAGACCTGGGACCCAGAGTCAGAGGTGAACACACCTACATGAGAGACCTGGGACCCAGAGTCAGAGGTGGTCTATATGAGTGAGAATGTGTTGAATGCTGTGATTGGCTAGTTTTAGATAACTGAATGGTTGCTTTGGATTTTTAATGAGGGCGAAGGAGGGGAAGTCATTTTAAGGATTTTAACCAGATAATTTAACCTTTTTTGTGGGGGGAAACCATCAGACACAAATTATGATTCAAAAGAGAGTATTTTATACACATCTTGAAACATGACTTTAGGGGGTCTTTAAATAAAAACAAGTAGACTGTCCTGTCTGCCATGTGAGGAGTAAGGTAGGCCTGGCCCCTTTATTTTATTTTAGGATTTGTTTTGTTGGCTCTTTTCACCATTATTTGCATATTAGCCTATTATTTTAATACCATATTCGCATATAGCCTACAAAGTCTAATATTCAATATCTAATATTTATTTTAATACCGTAAGTTTAATAGGCTATTTTCCAACACATAACTATCTCCGGTAGCTATGTCTGTTTTTTTTCTCCCTAATTAAAGTGCATTGGATGTATTTTTGTATTTATATAAAAATACAAGAAAGATGAATGGACTAATTTCATTGTTCCAAGTAGGCCTGTTCATCTGTGCCGTGTGCCATTAGGCTACTGTTAATCAGCATATAAGCGGTATCGGAGGAATGTTTTTGTTTAGTCTGCTGGAAGATTCAACTTGTGTTTTCGTTTTGTTAATCTTTATTAATCGATTTATTAATGATATTCTTCATTTTGTTAAATTATTTTTGTTCATGAGAAAGACTGGCTACCATTTATTTAAACATTTAGGGCGGTTATTTAGTAATATTCTTCATGTCGGCCATCTTTATTTGATTCACAGCAGGTATCTCGATGTGTGAATCCTCATGTTGCTGCTTGCAGATGTAAAAATAAACCCTTTCTAATGACAAAATAAAGTATTTGTTGTGGTAATTGTTTAATGTGCTGCACACAGTCAAATAGTGCATCTTAATCTTCTCGGTTAACCGATTAATGATCGGTTAATGAGGGTCGGTTGTCAGTCCCCCCCCCCCCCCCGCCCCCCAAAAAAAAATCATTTTGGCCGTGACTATTTCTGACTGACTGAGTGACCATTTGATTGATTGCCACACTGATCTCAGATTCCTGTCTGGTAGAGGTGGCGGTGCTCAGTAACCTCGCCCAGGTGTTCGGCCTGCTGGATTCAGTCAAGAAGATCCTGGAGAGGAGAAGGCAGCAAACAGATCCCAGCCAGCTGCAAGTCCTCAGCACCCTCGCCAGTGAGTACAGACCAGATCGAGATTCTCTTTCACCTCCATTCCACTTCAGTTACTGCTTGTATGTTGAACTGTTTCATGCACAAAATGTGCTCAAAACGATACAGATTTCACAGTATCAATATTAGTCAAAAGTTTGCCAATTTTTGCAGTGAAGTTATTACAAACTTGTCGTTTTAGTGTTGTGATACATGACTATGTTTTTTTTTATATGAATTAGCAGCCAAATTCAGGGAAGAAAATTGATTATTTCCAGCCATGTTGTTAGTCAAATGAAATGTGAACAATGCAGACTTGTTTGTGTTGTCTGTGTTTGGTGACGAGAGCTCTAGCGAGTTGAACTTAAAGCTGGGGTAGGCAACAGGTTAGTCAAAGTAAATGCTTCATTATTTTGGTTTTGATGAGCGTCCTGTGGACCTACCAGCCTGACTCCACTGTCCTATCAGACTTTTATAAAAGTGGAAAATGTCATCTGTGATGTATTGGTCGTGATGTATTCTGGTGTATGTTTGTTTTTTTATACCCAGCCAGCCCTAGCTTTCAGCTGTAGTGTTGAGTCCTTGGTGGTGTTGCTCTGTGCTCTGTGCAGATCTGGAGCTGCAGTTGGAGGAGCAGAGGAAGCAGCAGCAGGTGCGAGCTCTGCTCTCGAGCCCACAGCCCGCCAAACACAAAACCCCCACCAAGCGGCAGAGCAAGCGGCCTCGCCTCCAGAGGCCCGCCTCCACCACCACCCTCATCACCTCCCCCATCAGCCAGCAGGCCACCCTGCAGCCCCAGCAGTTCACCGTCCTCTCCCCCATCTCTCTGTCCTCCATGGGCCAGTCGTTCACCGTGGCCGGCCTGCCCATGGCCTCCCTGGCCGGGTCGTCCAACACGGTCACCCTGCTGCCGGCCGGCTCACAGCTCTTCACCCGCTACATGTTGGCCGGAGATGGTAAGACTAGTGATGAGAATAACGCATAGAGTAACTCACCATACAAAGTGCTACTATGTATAATAATATAGAGTAACTCACCATACAAAGTGCTACTATGTATAATAATATAGAGTAACTCACCATACAATACGTGCTACTATGTATAATAATATAGAGTAACTCACCATACAATACGTGCTACTATGTATAATAATATAGAGTAACTCACCATACAAAGTGCTACTATGTATAATAATATAGAGTAACTCACCATACAATACGTGCTACTATGTATAATAATATAGAGTAACTCACCATACAATACGTGCTACTATGTATAATAATATAGAGTAACTCACCATACAATACGTGCTACTATGTATAATAATATAGAGTAACTCACCATACAATACGTGCTACTATGTATAATAATATAGAGTAACTCACCATACAAAGTGCTACTATGTATAATAATATAGAGTAACTCACCATACAAAGTGCTACTATGTATAATAATATAGAGTAACTCACCATACAAAGTGCTACTATGTATAATAATATAGAGTAACTCACCATACAAAGTGCTACTATGTATAATAATATAGAGTAACTCACCATACAATACGTGCTACTATGTATAATAATGTGATAAAACCTTTAACTAAGGCAGTGAAATGCTGCCGCCACCTGGATAAAACCAGTATTTGGCTTAATGTCACAATCAAGAGGCTGAAATAATCCCACACAGGAAACAGGGGGCAATACAAAAAGGACACTTTATTAGCTAAAATAAGTTAAGGCATAGCAACCAGGTCATGATCAAACAGGGGGAAAGCTGACACAGCCAATGGGCTGGGACGTTGTGGTTTAACAACACTGCACACTTTATAGCACGGCAAACACTAGGCTAGATATACAACCGTCTAGCTTACACTGCACACTGGATAGCACTGCAAACACTAGGCTAGATATACAAGCGTCTAGCTTCCACTGCACACTGGACAGTTAAGACAACTGTAAAACACCCCACACATTAGAGCTAGATATAGAACGGACTAGCTTTAAGCACTGCAAGCACTGCACTGGAAACAGGCAGACACACGTGACGTCACTGCACACTTTGAGCCCGTACGTAGGCTAATAGGAAGACCACACACCCCAATCCCACCAACAGGCTGGCCCTCCCCACTACTTCCAAACAGACAGCTGGCTGCATATGCAATTCATAAAACCCTACAAAGAACGTAGCTAAGATGAAATCCAGAGACAGGACATACACATCAACATTAAAACATGTAGGTGAAGGTGTGTGGGCTGCTACTCAACTCGCCGGGTGTGGCGAGACCCTCCCCGGGGTCTACGCTTGTGGCGCCGGCCGACTCCCCGGGGAACCACGGCTTCGTCGGCGGCGCTGGACAGAGTCAGATGAGTGGCATGGAAACAACAAGCGGCGGCGTGCCACTGCTGCGGATCGGCTGGAGAGCGGCGGCCAGTGACACTCCTATAGCCCGGCCCTATCACTAAACTACAGGAGGCAGCGGACCTCCCCTCCTACAGCAACACAGCAGCAGACCTCCACCTCACTAGCTGTCTTCTGCGCCGGCAGCACTAACAGCTACGAACGCTCCCTCCCTGTCCCGAGAGTCACCAGCCGTGAGTAGGCAGAACGCTCCACCAGCAACGTAGGAGTCAAAGGCTGACTGCCTTTTGAATGTCTGTGTCTCCTCTGGCCACACAGGTGAGAGTCATTATCATCAGGTGCGAGTCATTGTCTCTTGATTAGTTGATTGCAGGGAGACAGCCCCTGCTGTCTCACTACAATAATATAGAGTAACTCACCATACAAAGTGCTACTATGTATAATAATATAGAGTAACTCACCATACAATACATGCTACTATGTATAATAATGTAGCGGTTCAGGTAATCCAGGTATTACCTGTAATGTGATGTGCAATAGAAGTGTCTAGATTATTAGCTAGGAACTGATGTGTGGGAGTGTTACCGAGGGGGAACACTAGGTTTGTGGGAACGCTTCCGGTGAGAGAGCATGCGGTGGCAGTCTCCGGTTACCACCTAGAGGGAAGCAGCTAGCTAACTATGGCGTAGCAACCGCCTAGAGTTGTAATATGACTAACTATAAATAAAGAACCCTGTACCCGCAAGAAGCCTCTGCCTCTTCAATACCAGGAACGCTACAATTGGTGTCAGAAGTTAAAACGGTGAATATTGCCTCCAGAATCGGCGAGGTGGTGAACAAGTTCCTGAAGAAAAGTGCGGAACGGAGCCGCCGAAGATGAAGAGGGAGATAGGAGAGGCTGAAGCCGCGGTGTGCGCCGAGATGAGGAATACGGTGGAGGGCGTAAGGGGGATATACAGACGGATGAGAGAGGAATACAGACAGATGAGGAAGAGCCTCGGGCGGGAGGAGAACGACGCCGAACAGGACCCCTCTAACAGACAGGGACCCGGGCGCGGAGCAGCGGCAGCCGAACCGGGCCCCGCTAACGGACAGGGACCCGTGAGCGGAGCAGCGAGAGCCGGGGAAGATCCTGTGCAGCTGGCGCCAGTGAGGAGCGGCGGGCGGGGCCCTATCAAGACGCAGAAGTACGACGGTAAACAGAGTTGGGAGGCGTTTCAGGCCCAATTCGAACTGATAGCGGAGAGTGAGGGCTGGACAAAGCAAGAGAAAGGAACAAAGCTAGCTACGTGCCTGGTGGATGACGCGCGGGCATGCTTGCTACTGCTAAGCCCAGGGGAAAGAGGTGACTATGGAGCACTGGTGGGGGCCCTACAGAGGAGATTCGGCCAGTGTGAGCTGCCGAGTATACAACGCGCCGAACTGTGTAACAGGCACCGGCAGCCTGGTGAGTCACTGCGTGTTTTGGCTAATGACATTGAGACTCTATCAAGGAGGGCATATACGGACATGTTGCCAGAGACGCAGAGTGAACTTGCCAGGGATCAGTTTGTTCGAGCTTTGACCCCGTGTTGGCTGCGCAGGCAGACCCAGCTGGCACGCCCAAGGACGCTGCAGGAGGCGCTGGAGCTGGCATCAGAGAGAGAGATCGTGGGGGCGGTGGCCACGGAGGACGGCACGATGGAGGCCGCCCCCGTGGCGAGAATGGCAGGGGAGGCACGGGAGGAGCCAGCGTGGAAGAGTGCGTTGGTGGAGCAAAGCAGCATGGTGCGGGAGCTATCTGAGTCGGTGCGCCAGTTAAAAGAACAGCTGCTCCGAAGCGCGACCCTGCAGCCCACCCTACGAGACAATACCTGGCCCAGGGGGCCCGGGGCCATGCGCTGCTGGACCTGTGGACGCCCCGGACATCGGGCCAGAGAGTGCCGCGGAGGAGCGTGGAACCAGGGAAACGGCGCGGGGCCCGTCTAAGAGGGGCGAGACGGGCCCCCTACGTCATATTCCCTATGGCCACGTCACCGTTGGAGGGGGCCCAGCGGTACAGACGGGGAGGTGGGGCGTCGCCTTCCCCCGAAGCAGACGACATCGCCGGCGCTGTCAACATGCAGAACGGGCCGCACACGATGAACGGCTGCCATGTTCAGGTCCGCCTGCAAGGGAAGCCCTGTGTCGCCCTGGTGGACACGGGGTGTACGGCAACGCTGGTGAACTACAACATGATGCCAGAGGGAGCGCTTCTGGAGCAGCCAGCGGACCAGCTGCTGAGGACAGTATCCGGTGAGTTGATGCCGATGAGGGGAAGGGGGTCCGTGATGATAACTGTGGGGGGACAGACAGTGAACTTTCCGGTATGGGTAGTAGAGATGGCGGGGCCCTGTATCTTGGGGGAGGACTACTTGACGCTAAACCAATGCACAGTAGACCTAGGGAAGAGCACACTGACGTTTGCAGGGGGGCCGGTAGTCCAGATGGGTCACCCTCCCACCGCTCCAGGGGAGCAACCAAACGTCAATAACATCACTGTATACCGCGTCACAGTTGAGCACGGGCCCCACGCGGAGCCGCAAAAGAGACTGTGTTGGACATGTGGAGAGCCGGGCCACGTGGCGAGGTGGTGCAGAAGCGGTCCCGGGAGACGGACCGGGTATGCGGGACAACGACATGGTCAGCAGGGAGCCTGCTGGGCATGCGGCGAGATTGGACACCTGGCTAGAGAGTGTCAAAAGGCTGTCGGGGACCGGAGGGCAGCGGGAGAAGAGAGACGTGCAGGCGGCGGACAGGTGAGACTCTGCTGGACTTGCCGTTCGCCTGGGCACTTAGCCAGAAACTGCACTGCGCCCCCCACGGTTGCTGTGCGGAAAGCCGAGGTGGAGAGCGAGGCCGGTTGTGTTCCCCCTGCTGTCCTGAACACGCCGTCCCCTGGGGAAGGGGGGCGGGAGGACGACCGAGTGCAGGAGGTGGAGGAAGACGAGGAGGACTGTCCAGATGTGGATCTGGAGGACGACAGAGCGACCATCAAGGATGTCGACGTGAGTGAGTGGAAACGCAGGCAGGCGGAGGACGCGGAGATCGGTCCGGTGCTTGCGTGGGTGGCGGCCGGACGCCGGCCCCCTGTGAAGGAGACTCACATGTTTTCCGGTGCCACGAAAGGACTGTGGAACATGTTTTCCGACCTGCGGCTAGATGAAGACGGGCTGTTGGAGAGAACAGAGCACGGGGTAAAAGGGAGGCAGGCGGTTGTACCCGGTTACCTGCGAGAGTTGGCGCTTAAGGGGGCACACAAGGGCCCTGGTTCCAGTCATTTTGGGCCCGAAGAGACACTCACCCGCATCCGTGGACATTTCTACTGGGGCAAACAAAAGGAGGATGTGCGAAGATACTGCGATGCGTGTGAGGACTGTGGGGCACAGAGGGGGGATGGAAATGGGGTTTAAATGAAAAATTAAGAAGTTGCTGGGAAAAGAAAAGTTAAGGAAAATGTGGGGGCTTGTGTTTAATTGAGATGTGGGGGTTATTGTTGAATGGGCTATTGTGTTGAATTGAAATGAATGTGTGAAAAAAAGAAGGAAATAATGAAAACTAGACATTACGGAGTGCCTAATGGGAAACTAGACATTATGGGGGTACCTAATGGAAAACTAGACATTACGGAGTACCTAATGCAAAACTAGACATTATGGTGGGTGCTGAAAAGAAAAGACTGTTTGTTGGTGAATTAGAATTTGATGTGGTGATGGGAAAAATGTTGTGTTGGGTGTGTTTTGGTACAGGGGGATATGTGTGTGGGTTGTGCATGTCGCGTGGGAGCGACATTAAAGTTGGGCGGGGAGAATGTAGCGGTTCAGGTAATCCAGGTATTACCTGTAATGTGATGTGCAATAGAAGTGTCTAGATTATTAGCTAGGAACTGATGTGTGGGAGTGTTACCGAGGGGGAACACTAGGTTTGTGGGAACGCTTCCGGTGAGAGAGCATGCGGTGGCAGTCTCCGGTTACCACCTAGAGGGAAGCAGCTAGCTAACTATGGCGTAGCAACCGCCTAGAGTTGTAATATGACTAACTATAAATAAAGAACCCTGTACCCGCAAGAAGCCTCTGCCTCTTCAATACCAGGAACGCTACAATAATATAGAGTAACTCACCATACAAAGTGCTACTATGTATAATAATATAGAGTAACTCACCATACAAAGTGCTACTATGTATAATAATATAGAGTAACTCACCATACAATACGTGCTACTATGTATAATAATATAGAGTAACTCACCATACAAAGTGCTACTATGTATAATAATATAGAGTAACTCACCATACAAAGTGCTACTATGTATAATAATATAGAGTAACTCACCATACAATACGTGCTACTATGTATAATAATATAGAGTAACTCACCATACAAAGTGCTACTATGTATAATAATATAGAGTAACTCACCATACAATACATGCTACTATGTATAATAATATAGAGTAACTCACCATACAAAGTGCTACTATGTATAATAATATAGAGTAACTCACCATACAAAGTGCTACTATGTATAATAATATAGAGTAACTCACCATACAATACGTGCTACTATGTATAATAATATAGAGTAACTCACCATACAAAGTGCTACTATGTATAATAATATAGAGTAACTCACCATACAAAGAGCTACTATGTATAATAATATAGAGTAACTCACCATACAATACGTGCTACTATGTATAATAATATAGAGTAACTCACCATACAATACGTGCTACTATGTATAATAATATAGAGTAACTCACCATACAATACGTGCTACTATGTATAATAATATAGAGTAACTCACCATACAATACGTGCTACTATGTATAATAATATAGAGTAACTCACCATACAATACGTGCTACTATGTATAATAATATAGAGTAACTCACCATACAATACGTGCTACTATGTATAATAATATAGAGTAACTCACCATACAATACGTGCTACTATGTATAATAATATAGAGTAACTCACCATACAATACGTGCTACTATGTATAATAATATAGAGTAACTCACCATACAATACGTGCTACTATGTATAATAATATAGAGTAACTCACCATACAATACGTGCTACTATGTATAATAATATATATTATACCATGGTCTGGGTGAATACTCGATTCTGATTGGCTGCAAGGTGTCCATTAAAAAGTGATATTGTACAGTGATAATGGACACCTAGCTAAATGGTCTGTTCACCGTTCATATCAATGCGCCATAGTTTCATCAGTGTTATCAGGAGAGCAGTTTGAGCTCTATACCCCCGTTAAGGGTTAATATGACAATTTTGGAACTTGAGAAAAAAATTGAGTCGGTCAAAGTAAGTATTTAAATCACCCCTGTGTGCTCAGTTTATCAAAAATAACTCTTATTTACAATTTTGATTTTCGTTTCGGAGATTTTTTAACCTCGCGTCACCAGGCTCTTCTCGACGAGAAAGAGAAGATTTCCCTCGGCTCGTGCACGAGAGAGAGAGAGAGAGAGAGAGAGAGAGAGAGAGAGAGAGAGAGAGAGAGAGAGAGAGAGAGAGAGAGAGAGAGAGAGAGAACTCTCTCTGCATTTCACCACATCAGCAGCACACGCAGGGCGCTGCTCTCTCACTCTCACTTCCTGAAACTCTTCGCTCTTAAATGTTAATATACTTGGCCAATACGTATCTATCATACAAAATAAAGCAAGCTGCCAAACGGTAATGTCTTCATTTAATGTAGAACGCAAAACATCGTTAAACCTGCATTCCTGTAATAAAGTTAACGTTTGAGTCGGTGGTGGTGGAGGTGGGAGGGACTATTTTATTTCGTGGAAGACTGATTTACAGTATGAATAACAGACATTTAGCCATTTAGATTGCTTTATTTATTACACATGGAAATATAAATGACTGGTCTTATTGTTTTGTTGGCAAGTGACCATGGTATAAGCGGGTTAATGCACTTCGAGGTGTCCATTATCACTTTTTAAGGGACTTCGCGGAGGCAACCATCCTCGGCTTCGCCTCGGACGGTTCACGCCTCCACGTCGTCCCTTAAAAAGTGATAATGGACACCTCGTCGTACATTAACCCTTACGTAACTCACCATACAAAGTGCTACTATGTATAATAATATAGAGTAACTCACCATACAAAGTGCTACTATGTATAATAATATAGAGTAACTCACCATACAATACGTGCTACTATGTATAATAATATAGAGTAACTCACCATACAATACGTGCTACTATGTATAATAATATAGAGTAACTCACCATACAATACGTGCTACTATGTATAATAATATAGAGTAACTCACCATACAATACGTGCTACTATATGGCGAGCAGGATAGGAAGGCAGCACAGGCTGAGGCAGGCTTCAAGTTCACCGCAGATTGTGGAGAAACCAGGCACTTTTCACTTGAGTTGTTGTTGCAAAACAGATCAAAAATACTCAAAATGTTAAAACAAATAAGATAATGAATCAAGAGAATTACAAAACTGAACTACTGACAAAGACAAAGAAAATAACATAACTAAACCGAAATCCTAAACATAGGCTAAACCCATGAATCACTTGGGTCCTATGTAAAGATAGGTCTCACATCCATGGGTGAAGGCAGAGTGAGCAGGCACCCAAGGGTGCTTGCCTGTTAAAATACCCCCAAGGCCCGCCGACAAACACAGAACAGATAATCAGTGTAACTGCACAAATGGATCAAGGTGTTTCTTTTTACACAAATATTTGTTAAATTGGTATCACCGAATAACTGGATGACCGAGCCAATATATTACAATGTCCTGATCGTCATTCTAAGACACTCAAAATTAAGATTTATTCATTTTACTTCACTCAACCACACTTGGCACGTTCCACTACCCCTCTCTACAAATGAGGGTGGACTCCTCCGCCTCTGTTTCACACACCAGGCCTGAATGAGGAATTGCCCAGTGCACGAGTGTTAATTAGACTACAATGAATCAAATGTCCAACAAGCAAACAAACACAACAACACTTAAGAGTGTATTTCCTATATGGCACGGGTATCCCTGTGACAAATACTATCACACAAACACAACAACACTTAAGAGTGTATTCCTATATGGCACGGGTATCCCTGTGACAAATACTATCACACAAACACAACACTTAAGAGTGTATTTCCTATATGGCACAGGTATCCCTGTGACAAATACTATCACAATACTTGACCCGGCCTTGATAACGATGGTTTGCTACATTGCAAGAAATGTCATCTACGATACATCATCATATCTGTAAGTGAAGAAGAAAAAATACCAATGAAAAGGCAAAAAGCAGGAATTATTTATTCACAGAATTGACAGGAAACAATGTACACAACAAAGTGCAGACTGCATAGTGCTTCTTTAACACACTGAGTGTAACTCGTCCATGACTCCATCTGTGAAGTTAAAATGTTTAAACGGATACAAAATAGTGCCTCACTCAAATCTTTTCAATCTGTGCAAATTAAGTTTACAGACGACTTTAAAAGAAAGGCAAAAGAAAAACGCATTTCAGTGCTTAACAAGCATAATCAACTTGTTTTATGTAAACCTGGAAACATTTCCGGGCCTGCATGTTTTAGTAAATATATTGATATTTGATGGCAGTGCATCATATGGTGTCAATATGGGCGCTAGTGTATCGATAATGTATCACAATAGGAAGTTTCACAATGTATCGATTCTCCCCCCCCCCCTCATCCCTAGGTAAGACGGACACCATCACTCTGCACCCCTCCTCGGGCCTAACGCTGGTGCAGGACTCGGGCCAGCTGGGCACGATGATGAGCCCCATGGAGCTGGTCCAGCTGACCCAGCAGGCGGGCGGTGCGGAGCTGATGCCCTTGGAGGCTCAGGTGGTGGAGGGCAGCATGCTGGTGCAGCAGGAGGTGATGCAGGGCGAGGGCGAGGCCGGCCAGGAGCACACCGTCATCGAGATCAACCCCGGCTCGGTGGAGCTGCAGCTGGCCGGAGAGCACCAGGGCCCAGACGAGCAGAGCGCGCTGACAGAGATGAGCATGATGGCTCCAGAGGGGGAAGAGACACAGGAGGCTCAGACTGAGGGGGGCCAGGGACTACAGCTGGACTCCAACGGGCAGCTAGCAGGCGTACAGATAGTGGTGATTGAAGAAAACACTCAGGAAGAAAACGCAGTCAAATGAGACACATCGCCCTTTTTACGAATGGACTCATGTGCCGCGCTATCACGGACTTGTGAAATTGTAAATACACAGACTTTTCAAAACCAAGAATGAACTGCCTTGGCCTAACACCAAGCATTAGAGTAGCCATTTTCCTTTTGGGGTGTACATACATGTCATTCACGTCTCACTGATATTTCTATCAGAACAAAGAGGCACTGCAGCCAAGCATAATGCTTCTATTTGTTTTGTAATTCATTTGTAAGAACACAAGCCACCCACGGCCAACACAATGCACTAATGAATCTGAAGTGGTATAGATGCAGGGTTTATATGGTGCTGATGATGTGTCGCGTCACATCGTCTTAAGTGCAACACACGTTGGAAGCGGCACCACAGTGCGTCAGACTGACCACACACAGTGTGTCTGTCCAGTGTGTTTTGGACTTTACTGTCTGGGCCAGGTCAATACCAGGTGGCTGTCAGTCATGGCTTTAGACTTTACTGTCTGGGCCAGGTCAATACCAGGTGGCTGTCAGTCATGGCTTTAGACTTTACTGTCTGGGCCAGGTCAATACCAGGTGGCTGTCAGTCATGGCTTTAGACTTTACTGTCTGGGCCAGGTCAATACCAGGTGGCTGTCAGTCATGGCTTTAGCCCTCCACTGCTGATTGTGACTCACAGCACTAATAGGGTGGCTGTTACTTGAGGTTGGGATTCATTGCACTTGTGTGTTGTAGTGTTGCATCCGAGCTGGGTTTTTTTTTTGCACTGTGTGTGTGTGTGTGATGTCCTTTTAGGATTACAGGAAGATGTTTGCAACAATGCCTAGTCCCTGAACATTTCTTTAGAAATAAACGTTTGCCACACACACACACACACACACACACACACACACACACACACACACACACACACACACACACACACACACCGTGCAGGCTTTTTTTTTCTTCTGCTTAGTTAAGTGGAACATCACTGAAAGAAAATATTGCACAACTTGTGCACTCATCGTCACTCAAGGTGGTTTCACTGTCTCGGATTTCATTTAACACAATTCTCCCCCCCCCCCCCCATTTCATCTCAGTATTTATTTCAGTATCATTAGGTTGTGTAAGCTATTGGACTGATTGTTTAAGAATATATATATATATATATATATATATATATATATATATATATATATATATATATATATATATATATATATTATCATCATCAGTATATAAATGGGAGCTGGGGCTCTGTTTCTCTGTCCCACTGTGATTGTCCCACTGTGATGTCATCCGTGATGTCATAAATCCCACTGTGACATCATCAGTGATGTCATAAATCCCACTGTGACATCATCAGTGATGTCATAAATCCCACTGTAACATCATCAGTAATGTCATAAATCTGACATCATCAGTGATGCTGGTCTCATTGGCCACACAGCAGCCGAGCTGCGGGCAAGGCCGTGCAACGGGCGAGCTGCAGGGCTCTAGAGATCCCTAGTATAATAACATACACACACACACACACCTTTATTTTACAGTTGTAAGCTAGTGTCATATTTATTTGTTTTAACCATAAGAAACAGGCTTCTCTGGTGTTTCAGGTGCAAGAGACATGCCACCATCTTTTAATTTATGATCCTGGCTGGTTATGAATAAGATCAACACGGACATGTTCAATAGGCCTACTTGTGCATTCTCAAGAGTTGAATTTAACAAATGAGGGTATTTGCATACTGACTTTGTAATGTGTTTAAATATCACATAATAAAAACGTGAATTATTTAATGGTTGTGTCGGAGTTTGGCCACTAGAGGGCACTAGATGCACACATGCACCTGCAGCCATGGGCTCGCATCCAGTTAACCACAGCACAGCATTCATGGAAGTAAACAGCCCCACAACTAAACCATAGCACTGCACCACACTCTGCAGTAAAGCAATCACGAATGTAGTGACGGTAAACCCAGCAAATGTAATTTACCCACTTTTTAATTAGAGTTTACTCCCCTCTCTCAGGCTGGCATAAATCCTTATCAATTTACATTACGCATCAAACTGCTCTACGTTATAAAACAATTGGGCTCTTTCAAAGTGGAAAAAGCATAAATTGATGCTTCAATAAAATTTATTTTTGTGGTTGTTTGCCATCATCATCTGGAGTTTTGCCTTTATATTTTCCTCTCCCATCACTGCTGGCTACACACACACACACACACACACACACCAGCTGACAAGAAATGTAGCAGAATTGATATCACAAGCAAATTGGTTATGTAACATGCAATATAACTACTTCACCAGCAAGCTCATAATGTAAGCCGGAGGGAAGTTATTAGATTTGAAGGGCATGTGGACCACTGCATTACTGACACCAAATATCAACATCTCCCAACAGTTTCAAAGATTATTGTAGCCTGAGAAATGAAGTAAACGGAAATATGCCACCAAATAGTTCCCTGACAGTAAAAGCCCCTCGGCTAGCTAATCAAGGTCCATGGTGGGGTCGCCTGCCCTGCAGCTCGCCCGCTACGCGGCCTCGCCTGCTCTATGACATCACTGATGACATCATCACTCAACGTATCCTCAGCCAGGAAGGATGACATCGCTGATGACATCATCACTGATCACATCATTAGGTAGTTAGGGCAATCACCTGCTCTTTACACCCGAGTTTAAGCCCGATCGCATGTAAAACGGCATATTGATTGATGCTGCATTGTGCCAGCTGCAGAGGACTAATCCTATGCCCCTAAATATGAATACAATAAAAATAAAATAAAACACATTCATAACTGCAGAGTGATAACCTTACTAGATTTTGATGTGAGTTTAAAGAATAGGGATTAAGACTATCAAAATTGCATTTTTGCAGTTTTACTTATTTTTCAAATTGTATTTATTTATGATATATTATTAATATTCAATTATTATTATTATTATTATTATTATTTATCTTGGCATATTCTTTGGGAAAAAAAATGAGTTGGTCTAGACCTCCCCCAGGCTGGGCAGAACCATCATGAGGGCTGGTTCTGGCTCCCAGGGTGCATATTGCGCAGAGGTCTGCTCTATAGATCCATTTCACAGCAACCATTTTGGGGTGGTAAATCAGAAAGTAAAGCAGGTGTAACCAACACCAAACCAATGATGGTCCCATTGCATTTAGGTGTTCCAGTGCCAGGGCCCTCGGTAATGTTATTGGTTACACCTGTTTTGGTTCCTTTACCACCTCAAAACGGTTGCTGTGAACAGGGCCTATTATTGTCTTGGCTGTGATATGCTGAGTGACAGATGATGAGGTAAAGTGCAATGCCAGCTGTGTGTGTGTCGGCTGTCACTGTCAGCATGTCAGTTAGTAGCTAGTGGATCTGGTCTTTCTGCACACTGACAGGCGACTTGGAAACTTGACTTGGTTTTTGTGTAGCAGAGTCTGTCCTCATTGCAGGTTCAATGGGAGTCTACTTTTCCTCAAGTGCAGTCCAGACAGTGTAATATCACAACGGGGGGGGGGGGGGGGGGGCACGGACGCTAATTATCTGTCTGTAATGTCATTGTATTATAAATGAGAGTAGATTAATTGGCTTATATTGAATGCTGCAATCTCTCTCTCTCTCTCTCTCTCTCTCTCTCTCTCTCTCTCTCTCTCTCTCTCTCTCTCTCTCTAAGATTTTTCTAAGAAGTGATCCTGCATTGATTTATTCTTGCTGATTTATAAGAATGTTGCCTGCATGTTAATATGAGTGCTGGGACATGACTCTGTCATAGCTGTGATTGTGACATGAAATGATTGGTTGACTGGTTCACATGTAACTAAATCAGCCCTGAGAGCCACTTGTGGCATGTTCTCCCCGTGCCTCCCGGGGGTTTCCTTCATATAGGAACCCCCTTCACCAAAACATACAATATCCTGGTTGCTAATGTGGTTCCTCCTCTGGTCGTTAAGGGCGCCTGTTCAGAGGGAGGGGAACTGGTTGGAATAGCGTGAACCTCCCACGTGCTATGTCCTACCAGTGAAGTTTCCCCTGTCAGGTGAAAAGAAGCAGCTGGCTAACTGCCCATGTCTCGGAGGAAGCATGGAGCCAGTTTCGGCTCTCCCCAGATCGGCAGAGGGTGGAGTAGCAACCAGGATAAATAAAAGTAAATTAGCACTAAGGGGGATAAAAATGGGATAAAAAATAGGGGGAAAAAACATTAAAAAAAACACACACAAAAACACACCTGTTGTATCAGCCGTGCAGCGGCCGAGCTGCAGGGGCAGCTCAGCGAGCTGCGTGGCCTCGCCAGCGATAGGAATCGAGTGCGCATAGCACGCGAGATCCCTAGTACTAGTATATAAAAGGGGCAATGTGGGCAATGTTTGTTTGTTCATTTTTGCCCGACTGATGATGTCATCAGTGATGTCATAAATCACTGATGATGTCATAAGTGATGTCATCAGGCATTATGACATCATCAGTGATGTCATAAGAGCAATTGGGATGTCATCAGTGATGCGAACTTGTGACATCATCAGCATTTTGAGTGCTGGCTTTTTCCTTCCGTTACAAATAATTTGATGATGCCAAAAGCGATTTCTTTTCAGGTCTATCTCCCTCCCTCTCTCCTCCCAGGCTTTTCCCTCTCCAGCTCCACAGTTTGTTTCCCTCAAAGCTACGGAGGGTGAGGCGCGCGGCCCAGCACGTAACAGGAGATGAGTTGCCAGAACTGCATGAACTGTATAACCAGCGGTGCCTCAGGAGGTCCCTGAAGATCATCAAAGACACAAACCATCCCCACAACAGCCTGTTCTCCCTGCTACCCTCAGGGAGGAGATACAGGGTTCCAAAAGCACGCACAAATCGCTTGAGGAACAGTTTCTTCCCGCAGGCCACGAGACTCCTTAACATACACAAATAGTGTAGTAGTCGTACCGTACCGTACTGCAGCTGCTACCATTATGTATGCCTAATGTTTAATTGTATGTTTAACAAGGTACATGGTATTTGCACCTGTATGTCAAATACGTCGAATTTAAAATGTCTGAACACGTCTAACGTATGCACAATGCCTAATGTTTAATTGTATGTTTAATAAGGTACATGCTATTTGCACTGTATGTCAAATACGTCGAATTTAAAATGTCTGAACACGTCTAACGTATGCACATGACATGTGCACCTATGTGCAATGAATATGCCACTGACTTGTCTTATCGCTATTCTGCCTTATTGCCTATAGCTGCTTAGTATTGCTTATTGATGCCTATTTCTTATTGCCTATTGCTCATTGCTTGTTGCCTATTTGTACTATGTCGTAAACGGAGTCCACAGCACAAGAATTTCACACGTGATACTTGTACCATGGAGTGACAATAAAAATCTTGAATCTTGAATCTTGAATCTTGAAGTCCCTAGTGTCACTAATGTAGAAGGTCATCAGTCTAGCACAGAGAAATTGCTGAACTACAAACCCTCTCCTCCTTGTATCTCACCATCTGTTCTGGTAAAGGAAGGAAAACTAGAACGACCGCAACGCGGACTTATGCCTCCGCCATTAGCTCATTCTACAGTCCAAATCGCCATTTGAGGCAAATTGGAAGAAATTCCGTCAAGGCGCTCGTGAGATGTTGCGTTACAGAGCTTGAAAATTGGGTGTGTGAGGTCACAGTGACCTTGAACTTTGACCACCAAAAGGTCCTCGACTCCAAGTGGACGTTTGAAGCAAATTTGAAGAAATTCTATCAAGACATTCCTGAGATATCGCGTTAACAAGCTTGAAAATAGCATTTGAGAGGTCACAGTGACCTTGACCTTTGACCTTTGATAACCAAAATGGAATCAGTTCATCATTGCGTCCAAGTCGATGTTTGAGCCAAATCAGAAGAAGCCGTTCAAGCCGTTCTTGAGATATTGCGTTAACGAACTTGGGAATGGCGTTCATGAGGTCATAGTGACCTTGAAGTTTGACCACCAAAATGTAATCAGTTCATCCTTGAGTCCAAGTCGATGTTTGAGGCAAATTTGATGAAATTCCGTCAAGGCATTCCTGAGATATCGCGTTAACAAGCTTGAAAATGGCGTTCGAGAGCAGGGGCGCCGCCAGGGATTTTGGGCCCCATGACAGGACATAGTATGGGCCCCACTGATGCGGGCGTCTGAAGGGCGCCGGCTGAAAAATTTGGGCTGTTTGAAGCTGATTTAGAGGATAATATCGCATTTTAAATTATATTAGGATAACACTGTAGTGTTGTCATTATTCAGTCTTAACCATCAATATTTGCTCCTTTTCTCACTCTCATCCCTGTTGAATGATCATACTCTCTCTCTGCTCTGAATACACCAGAGGGAACAAAGAAACACTATCAACTAATGACTAGAAATAATATTGATACACATGTGGAGTCCAACAGGAGAGTGTTTAGCATGAGACTGTTGTGATATCATTATTCAGTCTTAATATCATTATGTTCTCCTTTTCTCATTGGCTGTCATTTGTGGGCTGCTTTTCCTTTCATATAATGGTCATTATGTGGACAAATAAATTGTGTTGATCCTTCTTATTTTTTTATTATTATTATTACTATTATTATTATTATTATTATCCCCACAGACCCACTGCAATTGTGCCAACTACCATGTCATTCAACACAATGCTGCTGTGTGTGTCTCACCTCCTTCATCAGTTAGGAACGGCTTGCAAACAGTTTGCATTGATTAAATGTTCGCTAGACAGGAGGGAGATGTAAACACTCTGTGAAGTAAGCATATTTCACTAAGGTCTAACAGGGTAATTTCCAGTAGTTAAGAAAAGTTGAATAAATGTTCAGATGGCGCCGGACAGACTAGACCAGTGATACTCAACTGGCGGCCCGCGGGCCACATGCGGCCCGCGGGCGCCCCCTGTGTGGCCCGCGATGGAATTGCAAAAAAATATATATACGGCGCCCCTGTTCGAGAGGTCACAGTGACCTTGACGTTTGACCACCAAAATCTTATCAGTTCATCCTTGAGTCCAAGTCGATGTTTGAGGCAAATTTGATGAAATTCCGTCAAGGCATTCCTGAGATATCGCGTTAACAAGCTTGAAAATGGTGTTTGAGAGGTCACAGTGACCTTGACCTTTGACCTTTGACCACCAAAATCTAATCAGTTCATCCTTGAGTCCAAGTCGATGTTTGAGGCAAATTTGATTAAATTCCGCCAAGGCATCCCTGAGATATCGCGTTAACAAACTTGAAAATGGCGTTCGAGAGGTCACAGTGACCTTGACCTTTGACCACCAAAATCTAATCAGATCATCCTTGAGTCCAAGTGGATGTTTAAGGCAAATTTGATGAAATTCTGTCAAGGTCGTTCCTCAGATATCGCGTTAACGAACCTCGTACGTACGTACGGACGGACAACCCGGATCCATAATGCCTCCGGCCTGGCTAAAACAGAAACATCTCGGTGATAGGGAGCGAGACCCGGGGTGTGCAGGTCCCTTCCCTGGGTAGCTGTAGATGTTCTACACTTTAGAAAGTGATCAAACCTGTGGGCCTCTGAGTGTCCCTGTGGTGGCAGGAGATATTAAAAGTTGGAGGGAAACTTGTGAGAGGAAAATGAATATGTGGCGTCTCTTATGAGTGAACAAGGGCACTGCAGCAGCTCAAGGTGCTTGGTGGTGCTGAGCCTCCTGTGCACAGCGGGGGGTTATGCAGCGTGAACAGCAGCACCTGTGTGTCTGCTCTCCACACACCACGTCTTCATCAACAGCTTCTTCACCTCCTCTAACCCTCCTCCTCCTCCTCCTCCTCCAGATTCTGGACATGCAACATGTTTTGCGACGCTGCCCACATAAAGTGTCTTTCTTCCTGAATCTCTGCAGCCACGCCCCCCAGCTCCAGTCTAATGATATGCACAGGAAAGTAGGTTATGTTGTTTTCATACCTCTATTTTACCATGGACTTGTGTGGTTTATATCTTTTGTTATGCCTCCGCCGGCAATAGCCAGGTCGGAGGCATAATGGATCCGGGTTGTCCGTCCGTCCCGGTGCGGTCATTCTAGTTCTTTTTATTGTTGATTGTTCTATTTGTTTATTTGATGTTATGTGTGACCGTATGTCCTGATTTATAAGACCAGGGACCATGTTGGAAATAAGTGTTCACACTTTTACATGTCTAGTCCTTGGATTTTGTTCTGCTATATCCATAAATAAAATCAATCAATTAATCAATCAATTTGGTGAACATTAGAGCCAATGTTTCTCTGGTCATAAGAACAAAAAAGAAAAAAGGCAGCTGGTTCCTTGTTTTCTGCACACACATGAATCACAACAAGTCCTCTATAAAATATTTAAAATGATACTTATTCTAAAAGATTGTTATAAAATATATATATATACTCATCCAGTTCCAGCCATCGTCTCGATGATAAACATCTGTAAAATCAGAATCTGAATTGTCTTTATTGCCAAGTAAGTTTACACACAGGCTACAAGGAATTTACTTTGGTGTTCAGTGCATAGCATCAATAAACATTTCATTTCTTTATTTATCTCGAACAATAAAACACAAAACAGTAAAAGATCAATCATAAACAAACAACACATTTGAATAATAAAAAATATATGAAAGACAATAGTTATGTTCGAGAAGAAGCACAATGCTTATCTTATCCTGCCCCTACTTCAACAATGAGATTTTAAATCTTATATTTAAAATAAGTAAATAAAATAAGAAGCAATTTCACAAAAGCATTTACATTATCACCACCATCATGGTTATAAAAATCTACATGTTGTCATCATCACCAACATCATGACCATCATCACCAAATGATCACCTTCATCCCTCATTTCTGATATAATACTCTTACTAATAAACATAGTAAAAGAACTTAGGAGAGTAAATGTAAAAGGCAAGTACTGCAAGTCAAGAAGCATCAAATATAAAATACACATGTTCAAAGTAATCTATTACCACCGCCTGTCATGAGAGTAAGTGTTGTTCTTCGGATGCTAGTTCAGTGAGTTTTGCTCGTAGACTGATCAGACTGATACTACTGATACTTTCATTTGACATCTTGTTGGACTCAGTGCAAACAAACAACAACAACCATTATTACTGCAACCACCACGACATGTACTTTTGTAACAAGGGTGTATTTAGAAACAGGTACTGTGGACAAATATCAATAATATCAAATATCAACTAAAAACATTTAGCCTACACAAAGAATAATATGTAGGCCTACATGTCTTTTATAATCAAAAGTCAAAGCTTGAGGGAGTGAAGGCTTTGCCACCTCAATGATGTGTTTTTGAGTCATGCAGATGCATCACTAATGCACTTTCCTCTGTCCAGATTTTCACTCCTCAAGAATTCAAAATAAATCACATTTCTGTCACACGTGTGCTTCTGCTTCTCCAACACAAAAGCAGCACAGCTGATCACAGTTTTAGGGTGTTGTACCTCGAGGAGGGTTGTACAATTGTTGTATTGTAATAATATGCCATAAAGGTTTATTGAAATTTTGGGGAGAGCAATTAAAAAAATAAAAATAATAATAATCATTTTTTCATTTAAAAATAAATCAATCAAGAAAATATTTGTTTTGCCAATTTTCTTTCTGGCCTGGCGGGGGCGCCAAGCCAGAAACTCTACCAGCCCACCCAGGCTCAAGTCTACCAGCCCACCCTAATATAGTAGACTCAAGTCTACTAGCCCACCCTAATATAGCAGACTCAAGTCTACCAGCCCACCCTAATATAGCAGACTCAAGTCTACCAGCCCACCGTAATATAGCAGACTCAAGTCTACCAGCCCACCCTAATATAGCAGACTCAAGTCTACCAGCCCACCCTAATATAGCAGACTCAAGTCTACCAGCCCACCATAATATAGCAGACTCAAGTCTACCAGCCCACCCTAATATAGCAGACTCAAGTCTACCATCCCACCCTAATATAGCAGACTCAAGTCTACCAGCCCACCCTAATATAGCAGACTCAAGTCTACCAGCCCACCCTAATATAGCAGACTCAAGTCTACCAGCCCACCCTAATATAGCAGACTCAAGTCTACCAGCCCACCCTAATATAGCAGACTCAAGTCTACCAGCCCACCCTAATATAGCAGACTCAAGTCTACCATCCCACCCTAATATAGCAGGCCTAAGTCTACCAGCCCACCCTAATATAGCAGACTCAAGTCTACCAGCCCACCCTAATATAGTAGACTCAAGTCTACCAGCCCACCCTAATATAGCAGACTCAAGTCTACCAGCCCACCCTAATATAGTAGACTCAAGTCTACCAGCCCACCCTAATATAGCAGACTCAAGTCTACCAGCCCACCCTAATATAGCAGACTCAAGTCTACCAGCCCACCCTAATATAGCAGACTCAAGTCTACCAGCCCACCCTAATATAGCAGACTCAAGTCTACCAGCCCACCCTAATATAGCAGACTCAAGTCTACCAGCCCACCCTAATATAGCAGACTCAAGTCTACCAGCCCACCCTAATATAGCAGACTCAAGTCTACCAGCCCACCCTAATATAGCAGACTCAAGTCTACCAGCCCACCCTAATATAGCAGACTCAAGTCTACCAGCCCACCCTAATATAGTAGACTCAAGTCTACCAGCCCACCCTAATATAGCAGACTCAAGTCTACCAGCCCACCATAATATAGCAGACTCAAGTCTACCAGCCCACCCTAATATAGTAGACTCAAGTCTACCAGCCCACCCTAATATAGCAGACTCAAGTCTACCAGCCCACCATAATATAGCAGACTCAAGTCTACCAGCCCACCCTAATATAGCAGACTCAAGTCTACCAGCCCACCGTAATATAGCAGACTCAAGTCTACCAGCCCACCATAATATAGCAGACTCAAGTCTACCAGCCCACCCTAATATAGCAGACTCAAGTCTACCAGCCCACCATAATATAGCAGACTCAAGTCTACCAGCCCACCATAATATAGTAGACTCAAGTCTACCAGCCCACCCTAATATAGCAGACTCAAGTCTACCAGCCCACCCTAATATAGTAGACTCAAGTCTACCAGCCCACCCTAATATAGCAGACTCAAGTCTACCAGCCCACCCTAATATAGCAGACTCAAGTCTACCAGCCCACCCTAATATAGCAGACTCAAGTCTACCAGCCCACCCTAATATAGCAGACTCAAGGTCTTTTTAGAGCAAAAGCGAATAATATGTGTGAATAAATCGCACGGCAAAAAGGGAAAAAAGAAACATCCGCACAGCAAATTTGGATTTGGTGTGAATAGTTCCATAGAGAAAAATGTTTGTTTGTTTGTTTGTTTGTTTGTTTGTTCTTAATCACCATGCAATTCATTCACACTGATTATTCACTTTTGGTCTGAAAAGATTAAAACTGGCCTTACTCGACACTAGCGTATATTTGGTTCTGATCCATGGTAGCTGGATTGAGGCCCTGGTAGGTGGAGTCTGGCTGGGATCTGGAGGCTGGAGGACAGTTGGCATAGGTGACATTCTGTAACAAATAATAAAATATTAAGTTCAGTAAGGTTACAAGGCAGGAGAGCAGGAGAGGTGGCTGCAAGGTGAACAAAACAGCCTCTGCAGAAAAGCACTGCAGCCAGAATTTTTTTCTTCCTCAAACATTCTTCAACCAGGGAGAGACCAGAGAACCATACAACCAAGTGGTTCTCAAATGGGGGTCTGTGGCACTCCGCGAAAAGTTTTCAGGAAAATAGAAATAAAAACCTTTTTTGTGTGCAAAAGCTTCATTAGTTCAATGAAAAAAAATTAGGCTTTAAATATAAAATGGTTCATGGATTACATTCTAATCTAACAAACCTATCAATTTAAAAGTCAATCACGTTACCGTGGAAACAATTAAGCTTAGCCCAAAAGAGGTAGCCGGCACTACTTTCCAAACATGGCCGCCAACCTCTTTTCCTTCCAAAAAGACAGATTATGTGCATTTTGGTTTAACATTTCATCGTGTGGTGAGTACCCAAAGCACAACATGTATTTTGGCGCCGTGAGATGTGTGTTTTGGCAGATTTTGAACAGCTCTACCATTAGCCTCCATTCTATGGTGATAATTACTAACTTCACGACTGTAGCTCACTGTAAACTGAGTGGACAGTGCCGGTAAGGCATGGTGTATCTTGGTTATGTGGGGGGGATGTGGCAAATGAGCTAAAATTCCAAAAAAGTGGTGTATCCCTTTAAATGTTATGGTATCAAAATACACTCACAGTTTGGAACAAAGTCATGAGGGACATAAAGATTAATAATGAATTGTTGGTCTTGAGAGAGATAAGGAGAGACCCTGATTTCATCCCGAACAAAGAGGGAAGCATTTTTAACACCTGGAATCAAAAAGGTCTGAGTTTATTCTGACAATTTATAGACAATAAAGGAATTGTGAAATTTGAAAAACTACAAAAAGAATATGACTTGCCACATTCTCAATTTTTTCAATATTTTCAAGTGAGAAGTTATATAGAGAAAAGCGAAATACAGAAGAAAACTACTGCAGATTTCCACCCTCTGACACAGTTTTTGGTTAAAAACAGCATCACAGTTCTGGCGAGAATACGCATGGAAGCTTCAAATTAGATATTTTTTAACACCTATTCAACAGGCTAAATTTGACCACTCAGTAACACCAAGATGCTGGAGGATATGTGGAGAAACTCATGCTAACTATAGTCATATCTTCTGGTCATGTCCCGTCTTGAAAATGTTTTGGAAAAATATCTGTACTGAAAATGATTTTGTTTTGCAAATGGACCTCAAAATTAACAATGAGTTTATTTTGTTTGGGAAAATGCCAAAGGAGATAATTAGAACTGAAGATAAGTACCTTATTAGAATATTAAGGATAACTGCTCTTAAACTTATAACAAAAAATTGGCTTCAGAAGCTAAGACCTAGCATAGAGAAATGGAGAGACCTAATGGAACAGGTAAAAGAAATGGAGCAGTTAACATTCAGGGGAGAAGTCAGATTGAGATGCATACTGTGGGCCAAATGGGCAAGCTATGTAGAAAGTGGGAGCAGTAGAACCATGGCCGTAACTAGCTATGAGGACGGGGAGGTCCGGACCTCCCCTAATATTTCAGAGTTTTTTTTTTTTTTTGTTATAAAACAATCTGCATGGAAAAGCATGAAAAACACGGGATCGCTTTTATTTTGAAACGAAAGGCAGGTCAGGCAGGAAGTCATCTGACACCGCGTCCGCGGTAACTTGATTCCGAGAGAGCAGCAGCATGGTGGTGAGTGATGACTGTCTGTCTGCCTGGCGAGATAATTGAAAGTGAGCGAGCTGCGAGACAGTGAGCGAGTGAACGACAGACAGTGAGTGACACTGACAGATTTTTTTAGCAACAACCAAGAAAGTAAGTGTCTAGTCTGTCTCTTAGGTAATGTTACCTGTGTGACACGTTGGGATGCTACTGGCTAATCATGCATGATGCCAATTGCCAAGCTCCCGAAGTCAGGTATGCAGGTGGCTATATGCATGGTTTCAGTTTCATGACCCAATAAGTAACAAAAAGAGGTGGTGTAAAGTTAAAAACAACATAATATATTTTATTTTATTTTTCAATCGTTCCTATCAGGAATAAATAAATGTCCCTCTGTATGTTTTTTTTATTATCGATGATGACTTTGTGTGTTGTGTACGGCTTGGGTTGTGTACCTGTGTTTGTAGGTGTCATTTTGATATGAATTTGGCTAAAACAGTTTGTGTTTGTTAGTTACAATTATGTTGACAGGAGAGCTGAGCAGGTGGTGACATGAAAGAGAATATACTGAATAATGACATCACAACAGTATAATCCTAATGTTGATTTAAAATGATATATTACTCTAAATATGGCTAAAAAAGGGGGAAAAAAAACCTCAAATTTATTTCGGCGGCGCCCTTGCGGGCGCCCCCGAATCCGCCTCCCCTTGCTGGACCTCCCCTATTTCGGAACTCTGGTTACGGCCCTGAGTAGAACATAGTGTAAATAATACAGGAGGAAAACACTGCAATTCAGTTTAATAAAAGATATATAACATTCAGAATTCAATAGATTGCCAATAGATGGCTATTGAATAAACAGATTAGTCAACAACCAATAGGCACTTTCTTTCTTTCTTTTTTCAGTCTTTGTTTTCTTAAAGGAGGAAAGGGAGGGGGGTGGGAATCTTATTTGATTAGTATAATTTTTTTAACGTTTTTTTTCTTTTTCTTTTCTTGAAACATGGGTGTGTGTGTGTGTGTGTGTGTGTGTGTGTGTGTGTGTGTGTGTGTGTGTGTGTGTGTGTGTGTGGTTGTGTGTGTGGGTGGGTGGCTGTGTGTTTTGGGTGGGTGGGGAGGTGGAAGGGAGGCTGAGCGAGTGAGTGCATGAGCAGGGGGGTTGTGTGTGAGTGTGTGTGTGGGGGGGGCGGCGAGAGGGAGGCTGAGCGAGTGAGTGTATAAGCAGGGGGGGTTGTGTGTGTGTGGGGGGGGCGAGAGGGAGGCTGAGGAGTGAGTGTATAAGCAGGGGGGGTTGTGTGTGAGTGTGTGTGGGGGGGGCGAGAGGGAGGCTGAGGAGTGAGTGTATAAGCAGGGGGGGTTGTGTGTGAGTGTGTGTGTGGGGGGGGGCGAGAGGGAGGCTGAGGAGTGAGTGTATAAGCAGGGGGGGTTGTGTGTGTGTGTGTGTGGGGGGGGGGGGGGCGAGAGGGAGGCTGAGGAGTGAGTGTATAAGCAGGGGGGGTTGTGTGTGAGTGTGTGTGTGTGGGGGGGGGGGCGAGAGGGAGGCTGAGGAGTGAGTGTATAAGCAGGGGGGGTTGTGTGTGAGTGTGTGTGTGGGGGGGGGGCGAGAGGGAGGCTGAGTGAGTGAGTGTATAAGCAGGGGGGGTTGTGTGTGAGTGTGTGTGTGGGGGGGGCGAGAGGGAGGCTGAGTGAGTGAGTGTATAAGCAGGGGGGGTTGTGTGTGAGTGTGTGTGTGGGGGGGGCGAGAGGGAGGCTGAGTGAGTGAGTGTATAAGCAGGGGGGGTTGTGTGTGAGTGTGTGTGTGGGGGGGGGCGAGAGGGAGGCTGAGTGAGTGAGTGTATAAGCAGGGGGGGTTGTGTGTGAGTGTGTGTGTGGGGGGGGCGAGAGGGAGGCTGAGTGAGTGAGTGTATAAGCAGGGGGGGTTGTGTGTGAGTGTGTGTGGGGGGGGCGAGAGGGAGGCTGAGTGAGTGAGTGTATAAGCAGGGGGGGTTGTGTGTGAGTGTGTGGGGGGGGGGCGAGAGGGAGGCTGAGTGAGTGTATAAGCAGGGGGGGTTGTGTGTGAGTGTGTGGGGGGGGGGGGGCGAGAGGGAGGCTGAGTGAGTGAGTGTATAAGCAGGGGGGGTTGTGTGTGAGTGTGTGGGGGGGGGGCGAGAGGGAGGCTGAGTGAGTGAGTGTATAAGCAGGGGGGGTTGTGTGTGAGTGTGTGTGTGGGGGGGGCGAGAGGGAGGCTGAGTGAGTGAGTGTATAAGCAGGGGGGGTTGTGTGTGAGTGTGTGTGTGGGGGGGGCGAGAGGGAGGCTGAGTGAGTGAGTGTATAAGCAGGGGGGGTTGTGTGTGAGTGTGTGGGGGGGGGCGAGAGGGAGGCTGAGTGAGTGAGTGTATAAGCAGGGGGGGTTGTGTGTGAGTGTGTGGGGGGGGGGCGAGAGGGAGGCTGAGTGAGTGAGTGTATAAGCAGGGGGGGTTGTGTGTGAGTGTGTGTGTGGGGGGGGCGAGAGGGAGGCTGAGTGAGTGAGTGTATAAGCAGGGGGGGTTGTGTGTGAGTGTGTGTGTGGGGGGGGCGAGAGGGAGGCTGAGTGAGTGAGTGTATAAGCAGGGGGGGTTGTGTGTGAGTGTGTGTGTGGGGGGGGCGAGAGGGAGGCTGAGTGAGTGAGTGTATAAGCAGGGGGGGTTGTGTGTGAGTGTGTGTGTGGGGGGGGCGAGAGGGAGGCTGAGTGAGTGAGTGTATAAGCAGGGGGGGTTGTGTGTGAGTGTGTGTGTGGGGGGGGGGGCGAGAAGGAGGCTGAGTGAGTGAGTGTATAAGCAGGGGGGGTTGTGTGTGAGTGTGTGTGTGGGGGGGGGGGCGAGAGGGAGGCTGAGCGAGTGAGTGTATAAGCAGGGGGGGTTGTGTGTGAGTGTGTGTGGGGGGGGGGCGAGAGGGAGGCTGAGTGAGTGTATAAGCAGGGGGGGTTGTGTGTGAGTGTGTGTGTGGGGGGGGGGGGCGAGAGGGAGGCTGAGCGAGTGAGTGTATAAGCAGGGGGGGTTGTGTGTGAGTGTGTGTGTGGGGGGGGGGGCGAGAAGGAGGCTGAGTGAGTGAGTGTATAAGCAGGGGGGGTTGTGTGTGAGTGTGTGTGGGGGGGGGGGGGCGAGAGGGAGGCTGAGCGAGTGAGTGTATAAGCAGGGGGGGTTGTGTGTGAGTGTGTGTGTGGGGGGGGGGGCGAGAGGGAGGCTGAGCGAGTGAGTGTATAAGCAGGGGGGGTTGTGTGTGAGTGTGGGGGGGGGGGCGAGAGGGAGGCTGAGTGAGTGAGTGTATAAGCAGGGGGGGTTGTGTGTGAGTGTGTGTGTGGGGGGGGGCGAGAGGGAGGCTGAGTGAGTGAGTGTATAAGCAGGGGGGGTTGTGTGTGAGTGTGTGTGTGGGGGGGGGCGAGAGGGAGGCTGAGCGAGTGAGTGTATAAGCAGGGGGGGTTGTGTGTGAGTGTGGGGGGGGGGGGTGAGAGGGAGGCTGAGTGAGTGAGTGTATGTGTGAGGTTGTGTGAGGGAGGGAGGGGTGACAGTATGCATGGATGTGTGTTCTCTCTCTACCCAAGTGTTGATGTCCTTTTCTTTTTGATATTTGTCTTAATTACTGTACTATTATTGTTGTTGTTTTTGCTGTTGTTGTTGTTATTATTATTATTATTATTATTATTATTATTATCATTGTCATTATTATTATCTTTGCTATTATCTTTGAGTATTATGTCACTATGGTGTTTCACATTTTGAAAAAAATAAAGTTATAAAAAAAGGAAAAAAATGTATGGTCTCCCCTGTTTCTAAATATATCTGAACCGTTTGGTTTGAAGAAGTAACTTTAATTATAAACAAGCTAATCAGAAAGATGAGCACTTGAACATACATCAGTGTGATAAGAACTACCTAAAATGACAGAAACCATCAGCCAGACACCAGAGGGCAATCGAGGTGTTTTGGCTTCACTTTTTGGGAGCTGACATGACGTCCATATATTATACCGTCAATGGTGGAACTGGAAACTAACTGTGAGAATAAACAGAGATACAAAGAGTTAAAACAATTCACCTGCAGGTTTATGGAGCCTGAGTTTCCCCTGGTGTTCGAACCTGTGGAACAGACAGTACAAAGATTTTTATTTGTGTGTGTGTGTGTGTGTGTGTGTGTGTGTGTGTGTGTGTGTGTGTGTGTGTGTGTGTGTGTGTGTGTGTGTGTGTGTGTGTGTGTGTGTGCGCGTGTGTGTGTGTGTGTGTACTGGAAGATGATGGAAGATGATAGTTTACACAGTTGAAAGCAACTCACCATCACTTTCTCTCTTTCTCTTCCATCTGTAGAGCAGCAGCAGACTGACAGTCAGCAGCACCAAAACAGCCACAACAACAACAGTCACACACACAGCCACGACCAGGAAGTCACCTGGGCGAGAGAGATAGAGGGAGAGTGGGGAAGAAGGGAGAGAGAGGGAGGGAGAAAGAGAGAGAAGCAGGGGGTGCAGGGCCAAAAAGATGAAGGGAATAATATAAATGAGAAAATCATTCTATTTTATGTGGATATCAAATAGTTTGGTATCATCAACTAAAGAGGAGACAAACTGTAAATCATAAGTCAGATGTTTTCTGAGTGACAGCTGATTTATCTATATCTTAACTTGTACTTAGAAACAATGTTAACATGTTCAACACATCCTAAACTACATGTGTATCTTGTGTTGCTGTAAACTCCTCTAAACATATGACATCTTTACGTGTAGGCTAATGCATGTATAAAACATTTTACATTGTGGAGAAATATGATATCGTTTTTACAACATGTGTGAAAGTGTCTTACTTGTCTCAATTGGAGAGGAGGAATCAGCTCTGGTTGTTGTTGCAGGCAGGTCAGCTGGAGGAGTGGTTGTTGTTGTTGTTGTTGGAGGAGGAGGAACTGGTTAAAGGTGAAACACATTCTGTTATATGTTTTTAAAGAGTTTTCTACCTTTAACTAGGCAGGTTTTAACTTAAATTAATTGATGCTTGAAACACTTAGGCCATGTTCACATTACAGGCAAATCCGATTTGCTGATGAAGTCATTAATCATCATTATCTTGATTGGTTTCCCAAATCTGATTTGGGAGTGTGTCCGCACTGCCACAAATCTGATTTTCAAGTCGGATCTGTGTGTCCAGATGTAAACAGCCTATCTGCATGGGTTGCTATGGTAACGACGTGGGCATCAGTAAGTATTTACAGCAGTCTTTACAGGGATCCCATTTCCTCATTTCGGGTCAGTGTCACCAACTCTCGTCAAGTCCCGCGAGACTTTCCTGCCGCTGGCCTGTGTACTGACTTGACGAGAGTTGGTGACCCGAAATGAGGAAATGGGATCCCTGTAAAGACTGCTGTAAATAGCCCGGGGGAGATTGGCAGTCTGATGTTTCTTTAGGGATCATATAATCACGATATGGGTCGAAAACGGGAATAAAACTGTCTATTTACATGGAGGAAAAGCACGCTGCCATGTGGCCCAGACGGAGCTCAATTCTAGGACTGGCTTGGACACTATTGATCTCCAAACAACACGTAGGAGGCACAAAAACGCTGCGGAGAACACTGGGTGAGTCGTCAGCTAATAATTAATGTGAGGAGAGGGCTCCAGGTAAAAAAAAAACGAAATTTTCCTTTAATAGGTCACTAAAGTTCACAAATCAGATTTGGCCTCCTAGTCTGAACATGACCTAGATTCAGTTAGCATATTCATCATGTAATAAGCAAATATAGCCACAAGCAGCAAATTAGGGGTCCAAGCACGATTTGAAAAGACAAACAGACCAAACATTCCAGAAGGTAAAACGACACACACAAACTGACATGTTGTGAGGTTCAGACATGCAGTCTTAGCTTTAGTGTCGGCCCGTGACTTCTGTCAAGTTCATCTTTTCATTATAATCACATAGATGGAGTTGTTCACAACTGACAAACTTCCTATTATTTGTCCTTAATAACTGATGAGTTTAGAAAGGACACGTCTGGATTAGATCTCACAAACTTCCACATGAAAGGTTGAGCGTTCACCTACTGAGCCAAATAAACTAAAGGGAGAAGTCATGTAATAATGCAACCTATGGCAAGTAGAACTTGTCCACCTGGGGATTCAAACCCTGGACCTTTGTAACTCCAAAGAAGGTGTCTTTACTGCCTGCTCCACTGGAGAGACATTAATGTTTACACACAAAACATTACAGAAGGAAGAACAAGAACAGCGCTCACTGCTTCACTCTCTTTTTCTGTGCAGAGCTGTGATTTGATGAAATTGTCAAATAAATTAATTCCTTCATGCACTGCAAGTCAGGTGTAAGAAGTAAACTAAATGTGTCTCTCCTCCTCCATCAGCTGTGATCCCAGTCTTACCTGGGTTGTTGGTCTTGATCACTGCTGGGTCCAGTTTGGTGACGATGTCCTCCTTGACACCAGAGAGCTGAAACACACACTCATACTTCCCCCAGTCTTCAGGTTTGACTGATGAAACGTTCAGCTGAACGCTCGTCTGGAAGGTTCCATCATGGTTGGGGAGGATCTCTACCTGCTCCATGAGGTCCTGAAGCTTCTCTCCATCTCTCATCCAGAACAACATGACTCTGTCAGGGTAGAAACCTGTAGCATGGCAGATGACTGGAGAGGAGGGAGTCTTCTGGAGGAGAGACACCGAGGGAAGAACTGGAGAGAGAGAGAGAAAGACACACGCACACACACACACACACACACACACATGCACACGCACACACACACACACACACACACACACACACACACACACACACACACACACACAAATAAAAATCTTTGTACTGTCTGTTCCACAGGTTCAAACATGAGGGGACACGCAGACACCATAAACCTACAGGTGAGTTACTTTAACTCTTTGTATCTCTGTTTTTTCTCATAGTTCGTTTTTTCCACCATTGACTGTATAAAATATGGACATCATGTCAGCTCCCAAAAAGTGAAGACATCTTGATTGCCCTCTGGTGGCTGGCTGCAGTATGGGTCATGAATCCGGACCTATGGAACACAATGTCCGCAGTAAAGTGCAAATTGGCTTTTTACCAAATCACCGCACTACTGAGCACGTTTACATTCTACACACTCTCATTAATCCTTGTGTACAACACAAAAAGAAGGGTACATTTGTTGCATGTTTTATTTTAAAAGGTGTTTGATTCTATTTGGCAAGAGAGATTATATTACAAACTTCTCCAAATCGGTGTTGGGGGTAACTTTACGACATAATTAAGTCAATCTATGTCAGTAATAAGTGTGGAGTCAAAATTGGCGACAAAACTACTGATTTCTTCACTCAAGGGAGAGGGGTTTTTCAAGGCAACAGCTTGTCTCCAACTCTATTTAACATCTACCTTCATGATTTAGCATGTTGGAGCAGTCTGGAACCCCTGGCCTAACCCTTAACAACAAGGAAGTTAAATGTCTGCTCTATGCTGATGACCTGGTGCTGCTGTCACCTGCACAACAAGGGCTGCAGCAGCACCTGGACCTGCTGGAGCAATACTGTCAGAACTGGGCCCTGACAGTCAACTTTAACAAATCTAAAATCATGATCTTCCAAAAGAAGCCCAGATCTAAAAAAAAACAAATATCAATTAAAATTAGGAAACACTCACATAGGGCCCTATCGTTGTACGGCGCTATCGTTTGTGCTGTGTTTGCGCGCCTCTTATTGCTATCTTCCCAGATATCTGCCTCCACCGTCTAGTTTTGCGCTGGGATGACACAGGTGTATGCGTGGCCCAGGCGTGTCGGTGAGCCTCTAGCCTATCATGTGTCTCACGCAAGTGTCATTTAGCGCTGTGGGGAAGATACCGTCGGTATGTGCCGAGCGCAAAGAGAGGTTTGGGAGTTGCCCGTTCCAAAATAGGCGTTCCAGCACAAAGTGTTAGAAAAAAATCGCCTTGGGTGCTCTCAATTTTAATGCCAGCAAATAGCTGGTCTTAGCGCAAACAACCCCACTACGCCAGGGTACGCCTGAGCACAGACAGTATTCTCCGGCGCAGTGCAGGAAATCCTCGCTTGGATAGGCCCATTACGCACGGCTCGCACGCGGACACACAATTCCCTCCTCAGAATGCCACGTTGATTTTCAACTAACCTACACTGCAGAAAAAAACACACCTTGGTTTAACAATGAGAATTCGTTTGTCATGGTTTTGTGCGAAAAAGTGATTTGCGTTTTGAATTGGATTACCAGGGGAACGAGGGTCTGGGTTGTAGTCTGTGTGTAGCGTGGGGAGGGGTGCTTTGTGGTCTCTCCCCAGATAAGTTGTGAGCTGGGCCGGGTAGGCAGGCCGGGGGGGGTCGGTGCACATAGAGGCACTACCGAGGCTGTGCTGTGCGTGGTCCCGCGGATCAAAATCACTTTCTGGCAGCAAATCACTTTGTGACACAACACCGGCCAGTAGGCTATAAGTAACCATTGATAGTATACAGTAACCTCTCTCCCTGCACCATGCAACAATAGCTTAACCCGAGCGGACAATTCTGGTACAGGCTATTGAAATAAAATCTCACACATCCCTACCCTATTAAAGAAACACATATTTTTAAATGTGTATGTTATAGCCTATATGAGCGAAACAACTCATTAAAAGGCTACTAATTACAAAAGCATCAATTTTCATTATGAATCCAAACTGGTTCATCCTCCAATTCTTTCTTCCCTCTCTTGTTCTCTCCCCCCTCTCTCTCTCTGACTCTCTCCCTCTTTCTTACAGGATAGGCAAAAAATAAGCCTTGGCTTCAGCCTATTCCTTTTTTCAGTCATTGATTGTATAACTATAAATTGTATTTGTGTGAAATGGTTTGATATGTGCATGTATGATGATGTTCTCTTGCTGTATATTCACACAAATTGTTACATTTTGTTTGTGGTTCATTATAACCTATGCCCGAAAATAAACCATTCATTCATTCATTTATTTTCTCTCTCTCACTCTGTCACTCTGCTTGCACTAAGCAAGAAAGAAGCTGCTGCCTGTCACAGACGTGCAGGCGATGATGCTGTGGCTTTTAAGGGGAGTGATCTCAACTTGTGGTGAATCATGTTAATATGGGCATAAATACGCCTATTGGGGTTTGCGCGGCGTTATTCCAGCGCAAATCGGGCGGTAATGCAAAAATACCGCCGGTGGGAAGATAGAGCCCTGTATTATGATTACCTGGGGCTCAAAATCAGTGCCTCAGGTAACTTTGGTCTGGCAGTGAATGCACTGAAACAGAAAGCATGTAGAGCCTTTTATGCAATTAGAAGAAAATGTTACAAAATACACAGCGTGTAATTGCCATCACATGGTGATGAAGGGCTTTTGCTCAAAACGTCCACTGTGTGGGGCAATACATCCTTCAACTTGGAGTGCTGTCCTTTTCGTTATTTGAACAAAATACACATGCCAGTTAGAATTTGGACAAACAGTGAAGTTTGGGGTCCACTCAGTCATCAGGACTACACTAGATGGTCCACTCAGTCATCAGGACTACACTAGATGGTCCACTCAGTCATCAGGACTACACTAGATGGTCCACTCAGTCATCAGGACTACACTAGATGGTCCACTCAGTCATCAGGACTACACTAGAACTAGACTAGAACACTAGAACACTAGAACACTACACTAAACATCCAAAGAATTAGCTTGTTATCCATTGATTATTAACATTAGAAAAAGAAGATTTAAATGTTGGTTGCATCTTAAATCCAGCCCCTAAGACACCCTGAGATTCCAGAACTGAACCCCCAAAAGAGTCCCTTCTGCCAGCTGGTCCTGAGACTTACTTACTGATCACATAACCCCCAAACCTGTCAAACCTCAGACCAGCACTGCTTTCAAACCACTAATCAGATCAACCAAATTGTTAAAATAACAAAAGATGCCTATCTGGAACATTGGACCAATCAAACTAAAACTCATCTGGCCCTAAACCATGAATATAAATTGGCAGAGTATCTCTTTACTGTCAGAGATATAAAGTAGAGATTCTGACTAAATACAGACTGAGTGACCACAGTAACCATAGAGAAAGGACGACACAAGAACTCCTGGCTACCTCCAGAGCAAAGAGTCTGTGGTCACTGCACGACAGATGAGGTAGAGACTGAGATGCACTTTCTCTTAAAATGTGACAAATATAAAAACATAAGAGTAGAATCATTTAAGAAATGTGATTTGTTAATCCCAAACTTTACAGAGCGAGATGAGAACGACAAACAACAGATTAAATTAGGAGAGGAACCTGCAGCACATTTAGCTGCACAATATGAGACTGCATGTCACAAACTGAGGGACACATAAACATCACTGAATATGACATGTGAGCGCACACACACACACACACACACACACACACACACACACACACACACACACTTGATGCTTTATGCTTTATGCTTTTTGTTTGATGCAACATTCTACCTGTTACATTCATGTCAATAAAGCATCTGAAATGAACTGAACTGAGAGAGGAGAGAGAGAGAGAGAGAGAGAGAGGAGAGAGAGGTAGAGGGAGGAGAGAGAGAGAGGAGAGAGAGAGAGAGAGGAGAGAGAGAGAGGTAGAGGGAGGAGAGAGAGAGAGGAGAGAGAGAGAGGAGAGAGAGAGAGAGAGAGAGGGAGAGGAGAGAGAGAGAGAGAGGAGAGAGAGAGAGAGAGAGGAGAGAGAGGTAGAGGGAGGAGAGAGAGAGAGAGAGGTAGAGGGAGGAGAGAGAGAGAGAGAGGGAGAGGAGAGAGAGAGAGAGAGAGGTAGAGGGAGGAGAGAGAGAGAGAGAGGGGGAGAGGAGATAGAGAGAGAGAGAGGAGAGAGAGAGAGAGAGAGAGAGAGAGAGAGGAGAGAGAGAGGAGAGAGAGGTAGAGGGAGGAGAGAGAGAGAGAGAGGGAGAGGGAGGAGAGAGAGAGAGAGGGGGAGAGGAGAGAGAGGTAGAGGGAGGAGAGAGAGAGAGAGAGGGAGAGGAGAGAGAGAGAGGAGAGAGAGAGAGAGAGAGAGAGAGAGAGAGAGAGAGGAGAGAGAGAGAGAGAGGTAGAGGGAGGAGAGAGAGAGAGAGAGGGAGAGGGGAGAGAGAGAGAGAGAGGAGAGAGAGAGAGAGGAGAGAGAGAGAGAGGTAGAGGGAGGAGAGAGAGAGAGAGAGGTAGAGGGAGGAGAGGGAGAGAGAGAGGGAGAGGAGAGAGAGGTAGAGGGAGGAGAGAGAGAGGAGAGAGGGAGAGAGAGAGGGGAGGCCAGAGGAGACAGATAAAGAGGAGAGAGAGAGAGAGAGAGAGAGAGAGAGAGAGAAACTGGGAGACCGAGAGCGAGACAAAAAGATGTGTGCAAACAAGTTGTACTGTGTGTGTGTGTGTGTGTGTGTGTGTGTGTGTGTGTGTGTGTGTGTGTGTGTGTGTGTGTGTGTGTGTGTGTGTGGGTGTGTGTGTGTGTGCACTCAAAAAAATAAGTATACCAAAAACCCAGACTTTAACCATTTCAATTAGATGTAGTTTTTGCATACATTTCAATTACATAAGTTCAATGTAAAATGTCACATTGTATGTATGTATGTCGATCATGTTGTTTCTATGTGAATAGATTAAATAACTTAGTAGTCAAACTTGATTAAATAAAATAAATGGAAACGTTTACATAAACTGTATTCACTTACTACATATAAAGTTAAGGGAAACACCCACATGAACCTTATGTGTGTATTTAATTGCCACATAATGTTAAGGGGAAGTTCTACATAAACCTTAGGTGTTTTTTCAAGTATTATTAAGGGTGATTTTTACATAAACTTTGTCTTTTCTCAAGTATCACATATAAAGTTAAGGTAGATCTTTACATAAAGTTTATGTTTTTTCAAGTATTACATATAAAGTTAATGGGAATTTTTACATCACCCTTGTGTGTTTTTTCAAGTATTATATATAAAGTTAAGGGCGACTTTTACATACACTTTGTGTTTTCTCAAGTAACACATATAACGTTAAGGGAGATTTCTACATAAACCCTATGTTTTATTTCAAGTATTACATATAAAGTTAATGGGAATTTTTACATAACCCTTGTTTTTTTCAAGTATTGCATAGAAAGTTAAGGGAAACTTAACATAAAAGTAATGCAATTCAAATGGGTTATTCTATCTCCTGTAATAAAAGCACAATGAAGCAACAAGCACATTCAACATTTTATTAAAAGACCTATAAAAATAAAAAGTATATACAAATAAAATATGTGTGGTGGTCTGGTAGAACCCTTCACAGGTCACTGCTGCATATTGTTGGCAAAGTAGGTCGACAATGGGTTGTGCAGGTATTTTGAGTGATTCGGTTACTTTTATCTCCATAGTACATCATGGTGAACAATTGTCATAAAACAAAAGGGGAAGTATTTATTATCGTTTTGATGCAATGCCACTGTTAAAAATAGAATGTTGTCGAAGCTATTTCTCTCACATTTTACTTTTAAACGCAATAGATTAAATAACCTTTGATCTCAGAGAGCTATCAGTCTTTCAAAAATGTATATAGGGGAGTTTTTAATTAAAATGTTCACCATATTAATGGTTTCTGCAGGCCACCACACATGTATATAAAAAAAAATAACAAAAAAACAACCTTATTCCCATGGATAAGGCATATGTAATATTAAATTAAATATAAATTAACTAGGGATGCACCGATTGCAAAATTCTAGGGCGATACCGATGTTTAAAATGAGAATTTGGCCGATAGGATGTTTTTTTTGACAGGGGAACAAATAACTGAGCCCTTCATCACACTATATTTGAATGATCACAAATTAAATAATACTGTTTTGTAATTATGAAAGAAAACCAAAATGATGTGCCCAACTGAATCGGTGCAATCGGTGAAGGGGATCCAATCTACGGCATATATATATCAACTAGTAACATGGTAAATACTGTCCATCATCAACAAAGTTGGCAACAGTCTCCCAGATGCAAACATGCAGCCTTGGAGAAATGATTTCAGTGAGTGTATCCATCCTTTTGGGGCTGAGTTTTCAATATAAAACGATTTCAGTGAGTCTCTCAGTACTTTTTGAACATTTTCAGCAATCGTGGTGTGACATTTCATCCTCTCCATCCTCCTCCCTCCCTCTATCTCTCCATCCTCCACTATCTCTCCATGCTCTCCTCACCCTCCTCTCTCCCTCTATCTCCCCATCCTCCTCTCTCCCTCTATCTCCCCATCCTCCCCTCTCCCCCTCTCTACTTCTATCTCTATCCTCCTCTCTCCCTATATCTCTTCATCCTCTCTCAATCATCCCCTCTGCCCCTCATCTCTCCATCCTTCTCTCTCATGTCTCTCCCTCTATCTCTCCATGCTCTCCTCTCCCCATCCTCCTCTCTCCCTCCCTTCCTCCATCCTCCCCCCTCTATCTCTCCATCCTCCTCTCTCCTTTTGTCTCTCCATCCTCCTCTCTCCTTTTGTCTCTCCATCCTCTCTACTTCTATCTCTAACCTCCTCTCTCCCTCTATCTCTTCATCCTCTCTCTCAATCATCCCCTCTCCCCCTCTATCTCTCCATCCTCCTCTATCTCTCCATCATCCCCTATCTCTCCATGTTCTCCTCTCTCCATTCTCCACTCTCTATCTCTCCACCCTCCCCTCCCTCTATCTGGACTAGACTGCATTTATATATCTATCTCTCATCTATAGATCTATCTCTATCCTCCTCTCTCCCTCTCTCTTCATCCTCCTCTCGCCCTCTATTTCTCCATCCTCCCCTCTCACCAGAATCAGCAAATTTACAAACTACAATATAAGAAAAACAAATTCAAGTATCCCTCCATCCTCCCCTCTCTATCTCTCCATCCTCATCTCTCCTGTCTCTCGATATTTCTTTCTCATGTCTCTCCATCCTCCCCTCCCTCTATCCTCCTCACTCCCTCTATCTCTTCATCCTCCTCTCCCCCTCTATTTCTCAATCATCCCCTTCTCCCTCTATCTCTCAATCCTCCCCTCTCTCCCTCTCTTAGCAAATTTACAAAATGCAATATAAGTTGTCAAACAAATTAAGAAAAACAAAGTCAAGTGTTTTTGTTACGGCATTAAGATGGGGCTTCATTCAAGTGCTTTGCAAAGGTCATCAAATTGGCAATGTCCAACAAGCCAAAATGTGACTCGTTCTACTGTCCAGCACTGTACTTGGAAGCTCATTCATACATTTTGATTTTCAGATTTTGAATCTTTGGGGACGGTTTCTTCGCATCTATGTTCATCAACACTTTCTGGAAGAACTCAAATGTGAATTTGAGCTTCTCAGGATAGCTCAGGTTGAGTGCGTAAATTACCCCAAAAAACATGGCACATCCATAGGAAATACTCATCAGGTCGGACAGGAGTGTCACACCCTCGATCACCACTCCAACATCCGCTGGCACTTCATCTTCATCACCACCATCATGGTGAACCACGTACAGCCCAACGCTGGTGTCCGCGATCTCTTGGCTTGCTTCTTTTCCGTCGACATCCTAATGGTGAAAAATGTTTTACCATACAGCAATAAAGAATATAAGCCATGTTTAGTATTTGTTGGAGAAAATATAAGTTCCATGCCATTTCCTAATCAATAAGCGATAAGCTATAATTGCATACACATAATTAATGCTATGAGTTAACATGACGTGACATCTCACACATATAGATTCACCCTATGGCATTGAGGACTTCTCTCTTCTGCTGAGACCTTGGGCAGTGCATCGTGTCCAATAACAACTGATAACAGTCTCTCGGTTAGACTCGGTTAGAATTATATGTATGCAATTATAGCTTATAGCTTATTGATTAGGAAATGGCATGGAACTTATATTTTCTCCAACAATATTGAAAGTGCAAAGTAAAATAAAAGGCCATTACTAACCAAGTACTCCTTGATGACATCGTTGTCGTCCTCGTTGAGGTAGACACACAGACTTTGAATGACACGGTCCCTCGTGAACTCAATGTTGTCACTCTGAAAAATAAGGCATATAAAATATTTGAGATTTTCTATGAAATTGTTCGTAAGCCTCTTATTCTCAACCCAGTGGCTACTTTGACATTTGACTAAAGTAGCAGCAAAGCAGCATGTTGATGCAGAAAGTATCCATCTCTGTTTTAAGTCATAAGATTTGAGAAATCTGCAGCAGTTCAATCGTCATCCTAGTAGGAGCACTGCAACAACAAAAGTATTGCCGAATGTATATTACCTGCTACTTTAAAGCCTCCCTCCAGTCAATTTTTCCTACCAGTTTCACCGTCCTATGAAAACGTACACCGCTGATCTAGATAATTTTGTGTCCGTTGCCTGAGTTTGTGATATTGGCCCTAAAGAAAATGTTCATGAGAACAAGCAGCTTTGCAGAAGCTCACTGACAACTATTAAAAAGAGAGAAGCTTGAGCGTGTGAACACTTCTCAATTATGCTGTGTTAGCTGCAATTGCAAATGACGGAAATCCACCAACTGTAACGCTTAGAAAATATTTTGTTTTGACATGTCGAGAGCTGGAGCCGTAATTCTCTATGCAGAAAAAACCCTAAATTCAAACGGTTCTAATGGCATATGTCTATTTTAAAAACTTTAAGCACCTTGATTTTTATTTTTCAAATGCACAAACTTTCAAGGATTTCAAGGACCTGTGGGAACCCTGTATATATTTTTGATATTAGGGTGAGCTGTCCCTTTAATACTGCTAGGAGTCATGTATTATGCAAGTATTTTTCACATTAAACTTGTCCCTGGTAGGGATGTCAACGGTTAACCGCCGAGAATGTCTGACCAGTTAAGCATGTCAGTTAAATGGTCAATTTAGATGTTAATTTGCATACAACAGTGTTGCCAATCGGGCCTTATTTTCTGCTTTGTGGGAAGCACAAGTATATTAAAACATGGCACAAGGATTAATAAAGCTTGATTTGGCAATACATATCTGGTTGATGTGGCTTTTCATACTGATTAAACTCAGCCCGCAGTGCACACACACATCTCCACACATGCAGCATGCTACACACTCACACACTGTGCTGCCCTGCCACCCTCTGCTCCTCTCTGCTTTGAGTAGAGTGAACAGGAGAAAAACAAAAAAAAGCAACATGTCGAAGCGTCTTTAAAAAAGTGTGGTGTGGGACTATTTCTTCCAGAAAGGCGACAAAGTACAATGTAACGTAAATTGTGCAATGCTGCTCATACATTTTCTAGTATGTACTAGAGCTGCCGCGACATTGACTTTTTCCATACCGCACAAATTAGCAGAGCCAATCAAACCGTAACCGAAGAAAATTATAATCCTAAAGTAGGGTAATTGTCTTTAAATAAAGATTTATTCATCTGGTATATTCTTTATATAGTCTATCTTTATTCCAGTGTCGTAGTCATTCTTATTATTACTACTACTACTAATAAAACGAGTATAGACTTTGCTGTATATTGGTCGGCATTCCAGCCCGCATTTGGCAAGCTCATTTTCCCGACATGCCGAGTGGTTAAATGGCACTTTTACAAACCCTTAATGTCCACGTGCTATTTAATAATTCATGAAAGGATATAGTTACGTGGCTGTATTATTTGGAAGAGTTGCCAAATTGGTGAGTAAACAAGTACAAGTTGAATAATTTATTTCCCCCCCATCTACCAATGTGAAAATGCAACAAGGAGATGATAGTGCATTCTATAGACGGGTTGCGCATGATGAGGAAAGACATATGCCACACAATTATAATGATTATTTAAAAACTAATATTGCATTTATTTCAGATCACATTACTTTTACAAGCAAAAAAAGGAAAAATTGATTATGCAATAATCAGCTTGACCCTGCGTTGGGTGTGACTTTTCATATAACCACGGTAATGCGATAATCGTGGCAGCCCTAGTATGTACCACATTAAAAACAAGCACCTGGGGGCTAGGTCCAAGGAGGGAGGCTCGCAGCCCAAGATAACATCACTGCTCAGGGGGAGAAAGTATGCACGCCGGCCCGAGGCCGTCACCCAGTTGGTGAGCCGAATGATTGAAATCGATATGCTGTCAATCAGTGTGATCTTCTCCAATGATAGTGAGCCGGTCCCTCGCTTGCTCATCCCCTAGCCCCGTCAGTGCCATGCAACGATCCCCTCCTTCCCTAATATCGATATATAATACATCCAATTATAAAAGGGAGCATTTGGGCAATCTGTTTCCTCTTAATTTTTTTTGTCCCACTGATGATGTCATCAGTGATGTCATAAATCACTGATGATGTCATAAGTGATGTCACTAGAGCAATTCTGCATTGTGACATCACTGATGATGTCAACAGTGACATCAGCAGCATTGTGACATCAGTGATGTCATAAGACTGATTATGTCATCAGTGATGTCATAAGACACTGAAGGGCAATAACATTTTGTGAGCAACACACACACCCGACACACCCGCGTGCGCCAATAGAGCAGGCAAGGCCATGCCGAGCTGCATATGCAAGCTGCAGGGCGGGCGAGCCTAGGAATCGAGTGAAGGGGCTAGGGAAGAGGGGCTGCTGTAGCTAGGGATAGGAAGGTGGTAGAGAATTGGGATTTGAGGGGTGGGTAGGGGGTGTGGCTAGGGGAATATGGGTGGTGGGAGCGGGTGTGGTGCCATAATGCTCAATGGCCAGACCACTGCGTGCCGTGGGTTTAAAGGAATTTGCAGTTGTTGTGGCTGTAGTCCCAAAAAGTCAAGGTTCAAGGTCTGCAGTATGAATCGACTCTTTTCCAAGGAAGATTGCTATTGGCTGCAAAGAAATTTGCTCCAAGTCGCCAAATGCAGACCTGCTAATCTTGGGGAAATTGTTTGCGTACCACACACCCATACACACAAGGATTTGCTCTAACCTTGGTTCGAAACAGTGTTGCAAACTTAGTGAAAAAGGTTTATACTTTGCAAAATAATGACAACAGTTTAATGCACTTGCCTGAGCTGTTGGAGCCAGGAGTCCTCGGATCTTCTTTCCAGCAACTCCCCCTCTATTTCTGAAGGCCTTCATCAGGTTTGGTGTGACTTTGTCCAACTCGGCCAGGAACTTGACTTGAAGCGGCACAGTTGTTATACGCATGAATTCTGCATTTAGCTATGGGAGAAACAATGAAAGAAAGAATATGCACATGGGCGATTTAAACAAGTGTTGAAAACGTTCAGTCTGAGCTGAGAAAGGGGGAGAAATACTTTTGAATTTGAAAGGAAACTGCACCTGGGCACCATCTTTGAAATGCCCTTAGGCAGTTTAATCGCAACCAGCCAAAGTACAGTGCTGCAGGAATGAGTCCTAATGCGTTAGCATGGGTTCCCTGTCAAAGTCAATGGGTTTTTTGAATGGGTTAGTGGTTAAATGCCTGAAATAAGGTATGTGGTTAACAAAAGCTTTTGATGCTTTGCCCTTTTGTTCAGCACCCTTTTGTTCTCCTGCGCGGGGGCGCGCGCAGGAGCAACAGCGTGGCCCTCGCCTCTCGTGTCCGAGGCAGGGGCTTTCGCATGGGGTGAGAAATAGTCTTTATAGTTACTTTATTCTCATCAGAAAACACTCCGATTTGCATGTTAAAACTAGTTTGCAGCCTAGGAATAACTGGAAAACATTTGATTGATATATTAACGTCAGAGGAAGCCAGGATTAGTCAAAACGATATGAGAAATACACAGCGCGTCTGCCGTGTGACTTTTCCGGGTTTATTGTCCTGCGTAGGGGGGTACACACGGAGGTAAGGGACGAATTCCGAGGTTTGACTGACAGATTGAGGGCGAATGGCGTTACGAGATTTACTCACAAGCTCGTTTTAATGCTTTTCCATTGGTTGCATTTGTTAAAAACCACACAGAGACGTGAAGGGTGACCAATGGCATTGATTCATGACAAAAAATAAAAAAGTGAAAAAAGGCACATTCGAGGTCCTGGCACAACAGCGACGATATGCATCTAGTTCAAGTTCATGTTTATTTTGAGCCCTTAAAGGGATAGTTTGCATTATTTGGGGTTGAGCTACTTACCGATAGTCAGTAATACCTGCAGTAAATGCCAGTCAGCATGCTCCTCGGTTGGAGAAGCAGAGAGCAGCACCGAAGCAAAGCTGCTGTGAGAGGGACCAGCAGCAAACCATATTTTTGCCACCAAATAGAAGGCCCACAAATCAATATTACAAATGTCTTCTCAACCATATAATGTCTGTATTCCTATGCCTGCTGTATTACACTGCAACAGCATGTTCGTGACCCAAAAAGTGGTCCACGGAGTAACACCGCGTCCAGCATGCATAGGAATAAGAAATTATATGGTTGAGAAGATGTTGTGCCAAAGGTGGCAATGCAAAGTGCTGAAAATGTTAATCTAGTGTACACTTAAACCAATATAGATTTGTTTACGTGGGCCTTCTTTTAGTGGGCTAAAATATGGTTTGCTGCTGGCACCGTTCACAGCAGTACACTGCTCTGCTTTCTGTGCCGTGGCTGCTCTCTCAGTTATAAACTGGGTGCGTGCTGATTGCAATCTACTGCCTGTAATACACTATCGATATGTAGTTAATCCCACGTCAAATAATCAGAACTCTTTAATCAATATTACAGTCTGAACAGGCCCACAGTTGAGGGGAAAGATATACTACACAGGCTGAACTGAACCCTCAACAGCTTTAGCATTTTAAACATATAACTTATTTTTTAAATACTTATATAATTGCTGCGGATGCTGCTGCTGATTTTTTTTATATAAAACTACTTGTCAGGAATTTAAGGTAGAACAGGATGAGGAGTTCTACATTTATATCATAGCATAATATGGATTCAAATATAGAGTGGGGCTTTGCATCAATGATATTGTGTGACCTTGTTCTTTCTAAAGTGCGTGTCCTATTACAGCACATTTCTGTTTCAGGCATTGGGAAATTAAAGTTTCCTAGATTCAGTAGCTTGTGAATTTGCTACAATTGCATGACCACATTGAACCTTAAAGGGATACGCCAACTTTTTGGGAGTTTCGCTCATTTGCCATATCCCCCATACATAACCAAGATACACACTGCCTTTACAGTCACTGTCCACACAGTATACAGTGAGCTACAGTCAAGTTAGTTAGTAACACAATAGAATCGAGGCTAATGTACAGCCGTTCAAAATCACCAAAAACACACATCTAACAGCGCGCCAAAAGACATGTGCTTCTGGTACTCACCACGCGATTAAATATTAATCCAAAATGCAGAGAAATTACCTTTTTTAAAGGTTAATAGATAGCCGCAATTACTTTCTAAACATAGCCGCCAGGCATGCGCAGCATACATGGAAGCGCTGTTTACAGGCAAACAAGGAAGTAACTGTGTGTGGATTTAGGGGACATTCACACCCAAAGCGCTTTTGGAGCTGCCAGCATCTTTATGCAATTCATTCTCTATGTAAGGATGCGCTAGACGTGCTCCTCTTTCAAGGAACGCACCTGTCATTTAAACGCTGGTGGCGTCTCGTCTTTTTGGCGGAGCGCTCTGGGTGTTTTAAAGCTGAAAAAGTTGAACATTTGGAGGAAAAGCGCACGTCTTTCTTTTTTACACTTTTCTTTACATTTTCTCCTCCTAGAGGGATCCTCAACCTTGCTGCTGCCAGAATTGGCAATAACCTGGCTTTCATGTTGACAGTGAACAACATCAAACAGACAAAACCAGCTGGCTACCGTCCGTGTGGTCGTTGTGTGCTCAAATCTATTGTGCGCGACTGCAGGAGAAAACCGCTCCGTGCGCTGTGGTTTGTGCACAATGGAAGCGCCCTCGACATGATTATCATAGCGTTCTGACAGGAAAAAAAACGCTTTTGGTGTGAATGTCCCCTTATGCAGAAAATTACGTTTCAGGTAACTATGGATTAATATCTCATCTCGTGGTGAGTACCCGAAGCACATGTATTTTGGCACTGTTAGATGTGTTTTTGGTGATTTTGAACAGCTGTACCATTAACCTCCATTCTATGGCGATACTAACTAACTTGTAGCTCACTGTATACTGTGTGGACAGTGACGGTGAAGGCATTGTGTATCTTGGTTATGTATGGGGGCAAATGAGCGAAACTCCCAAAAAGTTGGCGTATCCCTTTAAAACACACAGAACCATAACAATGTTAACATGGTAAATCACAAGTCCAATACCAACCCAATTTATCTTATTCTTCTTGACTAAACAGGGCTCAACGTTAACTTTTAAAAGTGGTTGCCGGAGGGGCAACCTGGCAAGAGCTTTTGGTTGCCCGAATAAAAATATGGTTGCCCAATTTTAGTCGCCTTATATTTTGAGTAATTAAGATACTATGCAGTCATAAGCCGGCTTAATAATGACGATGTGACAGAAAAGTAAGTATAATAGTCTATAGTATATAGATAGGCCTATTCAGTGTGCGCACCGGGTGTAGTAGTAGTAATAATGATAATAATAATAATAATAAATTTGTGTCATTTCGTTTTCTAAACAAATCTTATTTTTTGTTTTTATAATGCATTTGCACTGAAAGGATGTATCTAATATTTGTGAACTTTCATTTTCATATATTTTTTAACAGTTATTGTTCATATTGTGCTTAATTTATTAATTAAAAGCGTTATTGATAATGAAGTAGCCTACCCTCCTCATGTTCATTCAGGGATACTATGATGACAGTGGTTTGGGGCCCCCACTCTGATGTTGCATAGGGCCCCAAAAGGCCCAGAAGCGGCCCTGCACTCCCTCTCTCTCTCACCCCGTATGACAGGCTGACAGGCAGGGATGCAAATCATTCCTCAGCACATATACGCGGTGGTAAAACATTTTTGAAGGATGTCCTGGTCGAGGTGTATGTTGTAGGCTTGTTGTAGGCTACATGCTTTGCAGTATAGCGTTATGCTGGAATTATGCTTGAAGTTTGGACTGTCGCACGGAAATGAGAGACACTGAATCTTGACGAGGAAACGTGTGGAGCGTTTATACACTCTGTGGGTTTCTGCTCGCGGAAGTGAGGGCTGCGGGCGGACGCGGTTCTTCTTGCGTCTTGCAGCCGCTGTGATTGTGTGCGAGCAGCCCCACCTGTCCGAGTCAGTACTCGTTAAACATACCGCACGTGCAGCATGCATCACGTAGGTTCCGACTGGTAATTAGTAACATCGTTCCGATTGTAACAGCAATAAAATGTCACATATATGTCACTCACAACAAGTATTAAAACATTTATTTGGTGTATATTTTGCTGTTTGCTGCTGTACATATTTTGTTGCATGTTAAATCGTGGTTGCCCCTGGGGCAACCAAAGACCAAGAAATGGTTGCCCCATGTTTTTTTTGGTTGCCCGGGGCAACCGGGCAGCCGTTAATGTCGAGCCCTGCTAAAGCAAATATGCAAAATATGCCCCACATTGATTTTATCCTGATGCTTTGTCCAATTCTGGTATTATAAGGCGTTTTATGCCAGTTGTAAATATTGTCACATCTCCTGTGCTATTTTCATGATGTTCTGTGATGCGTTGGCTATTTCATTTTTTGAAAACTTTTTTCTACCAAAACACCAGTGTCGCATTGTAATTTATAAAGTTTGCTCCCCTTCTACTCTACAAAAGTTTTTGTTTTTAAGAGAAAAACTTTACTTGTCTGTTAATTACAATACATTTTCTGATGGCTAATTGATCATGCGCTTTTGTAACAAAGAAAATTCACATTATAGACCTACCTTAAACACTAATATGCCTTTTCAAGGTAACCATCCGTCTCCGACCTACAGTGTAGTCAGAGAGTGGATACGCATCAGCCAGGTCTTCAAGATCAACTAGGGCCTACAATACTGATGAGGGGCTCACAGATAAACGTTAACAGTAATATGAACCTAAATTAACGTTACTCAATAACGTTCTCATTTGGTTAGTGTTGATGAAATATTAAAGCACTAACTTGCGGTGGGCAACATGTCCTGACTGTTTTCATTCCACTTAATTAAACAATGGTAAATAAACACCTTTTCCACCGTGCTTTTCACTGATTGGCTACAGGAAGTGAAAACGTCATTTTCTCCGTGGTGCAACTAAACAAAGACACAACTTTAGTGTCAAACTAACTAGTTTGAACGTAGCAGTTAGTGTGGACTTTACACCCCACTTAAGAGAGAACTTACGTTCAGCTGGTGCAACAGGCTCCAGAGATGAAGGCACAGGAGAGGTCACAAGCAGCAGCAGGTCAAATTTCAGGCAGGAGGTCACTGGGCTGGCAGGGAGATGGAGGTGTGTTGGCATTCAGCACTCTGGAGAGAGATGTGAGAGGAGAGGAGAGGAGAGAAGAATAGAGAGGAAGTGGACAGGAGATGAAGAGGAGAGGAGAGAAGATGAGATACGTAAATTACATTAAGAGAGAGATGGCATCTAATGGAAACAGTCTCAATTAATATATGGAAACATTATAAATGTAGATGTATACTTACTCTGTGTGTCAGCTCAGCTCAAATTATTTCAGGCAGAGTTAACTACATTATATGGCTGCTGGGATATGTATATTAGGGCTGCCACAAACAATTATTTTGATAGTCGACTAGTCACCGATTATTTTAACGATTAGTCGACTAATCGGATCATATCGCACAATTACTCAATCGCTCTGATTTAGCTATCATCAGCTTCTAAATTTAGCTTCAAGTTGTTTTAAGCATGTGCCAAATAAAAATAAAGACAATTAATGATGATAATTCACTCAAAAATAAAATTTTCATGAACTTTAAAGTTTAGAGCATGTAGCAGCACATTTATTTCTGGCATCAATGTACTTGCATGTAATAAATGTAATATACCGTAAATTCCGGACTATAAGACGCACCGGTGTATAAGCCGCGGGACCAAAATTGACTATTTTTTTCTTCTATAAGCCGCACCGGACTATAAGCCGCGGGTGTTTTGATGTTTAATTACCATATGAAAGGGTTCGTGCACAGAGAGGAATGTCGGGAAAGCGATGGCTGTTTGGGGAAGCTCCCATTTATTAACATTTCAACAAAACAAAACAAAAGTCAGGTCACTAATCCCCAGACAAAATCACACAACAATAGGCTACCGTATATGTGCAGCAAACCTGTAACCAGAGAAGTCAAGTCACTAATCCTCGTCTTCCTCTTCTTCCTGCGTACTGAAACCACCAAAGTCCTCATCTTCAGTGTCGGAAACGAACAGGTTCAGGGTGGCTTCGTCAACCACTCTCCTCTCTCCTTCATTGTCACTCAAAACCAACGAACTCCTCTTCATCAGTGTCGGCATCGAACAGCCTCTGAAGCCTCTGACGGCCCTCAGCGCCAGCTGTGGCGGCGTCATCCTTTTCATCCCGCAGCAGTCCAGCGTTTTGGAATCCGTTGGTGATTGTGGATGTTTTCACACTCCTATAATATTCCGTGATCTTCCTTTGTGTGAATTCGCCGAAGTTTGTGATTTTCTCCTGGTAGTCGGGAGGGAGTTGTTCAGTAGTTCTCCCCCGGACGGACAGTCCCTTTCGTCTCATGAATCGGTAGCACCAAGATGGCCCACCTCTGAAATGTTCAATTTTCATCTCGGTGGCGATTGTTTTGGCCTTCAGTCGGATCTGCACCGTGGAAACGTCTCGGCCGTCTCCTCTCTGGGTCAACACCCAGTCCTCAAGGGAATCTTCAAGTTCCGGCCATCTGCTTTTGTGGCCTCTGAAGGACTTTTTTGTCTTATTACACTGAGACAGTTCCTGCTGCTGCTGCTTCCAACGTCTCACCATTGACTCATCGATGCCCAGGATACGCGCTGCTGCTCTGTTTGTTTCTTTTAGTGCGAGTTCGACTGCTTTCAGCTTGAAAGCTGCGTCGTGTGACTTTCTGCGTACCTTCCCCATGGTAAGTGAGAGAGAGACTGCTTGTCTTGTTGTGATTCCGGGCTGATGAACTTTGCTTACCGTAATTACCATATGTAAGGGTTCACGCACAGAGGGGATTGTTGGCTGTTTGAGGAAGCTCCCATTTACCGTATTACCGTAACATTTCAACAAAACAACATAACACAACACCTTTGTTTATTTCGACAGTGCACACAGTGTCCGCGGTGTGGTGAAAAGAGGGCAAGAGAGGAAATTAAAACAGAAGTGGATTTATAGTTAGAAAGAGTGCTAAAAAAGAGAGATTTTTTTTTTTTTTTTTTTTTTTTTCTGAAAAAATCCATAGATAAGACGCACCGTTATATAAGCCGCAGGGGCCAAAAAACGGGAAAAAAGCCGCGGCTTATAGTCCGGAATTTACGGTAGTGCAAATTGCAAAACAGCAAAATAGTACACATTGAAATTGAAAACATATAGTGCAATGAAATATGTACTATAGAGATGTCTGGGGTAAAATTAGCATCGAGAAAGATAGGTTTCTAAAGGATACAGACATGATTTAAAAATATGCCTTGCTAGTTCTTAAACACCATGAACAATTACGCAGGGTCATAAAACTTACAGATGTATGCTCCACATCACTGTTTTCCTCATCAGATGACCAGGAGTCCTCCTTTTTAAGAAGGAATGAAAATAGTTAAAAAAAAAATGGGAATACCTACTACTGCTTTTATGTGAACTATTAAGTGTCTCTGGCCTCACTTTCCTCTTACTGGCAGAATGGTATTCACAAGGTGTCAGGACCTCCTCCTCCTGTCGAGCTGAGCAGCAGACTGCTCTCTCTGTCCCAGGCTCCTCAGGTCCTCCCTAAAAGTGACAGCACTTCCACCGTTTGACTTGAGGGAATTATTATTATTTGGCACAAACGCCCCCTTGGACTGAAGGATGAACTGAATAGATTTTGGTGGTCAAACGCCAAGGTCACTGTGACCTCATGTCTGTCCCATTCCCATGAACACAATATCTCAGGAATGCCTGGAGATAATGTCATTTCACCTGGCACAAACACCCACTTGGACTCACAGGCTGGTCCCTCAAATTGCCAAGACTGCTTTTCAACACAACTGCTAATAACTTTCAAGCTACGTACCTTGCTAACCTTATCGGTGTTTCCAACAGAGCGGCTCCACTGTAACTACCTGCGCCCCTACCAGTCACAGTGAGGATTCAGCAGACAGACATGCAGACAGACATGACATGCAGACAGTCAATGCAATGTGGCTGTGCTGTGATCACTGAAATCAAAAGAGGTCACGCATAAATGACACAGGCTGATTGGTCCAGGATTATGTGAGATTAGCTGCGGAGAGAGACAGAGTTGATGTACACTTACCACATATTCTTTGACCAGTGTATCCAGGTCTTCATTGAGGTAGACACTAAGGACCCTCAGGACACAATCCTGTTTTGTGTATATGTCTTGATTCTGAAACAAGCACACAACAACATCCCAAAGAATTACATCACAATTTCTCAAGTGACATCACTAACGACATCACAATCGTGATACAAACCACCGCCCGCTTCGCCAATTTTAACGAAGATAAAATCACTGTTGGCTTGCAAATCGATTATTTCTTTCTAGAAAAGACAGGAGGAGAAGGAATGAGGGGGTGGTGAAGAAGTAGAAAAAAAACACTTACATTAGCTGTCTGTGCCATTATGGTGCCGATTGTCTTTCCTGCAGATCCTCCTTTGGCACGGAAAACCTTTATCAGGTCATCAGAAATAAAGATTTTAGTAAACATTTAGTGAACGTTTTAGTTTAGAGGGGTTGTTTTCAAACATGCTTTAGGTTGAGAATGTCATTTGTGAGCATGTGCTTAGGTATAAATTAAGTACCCAGTTCACAGAGCACAGACTGGAAGAGGTCAGGTCAGTGGGGTGGCTGCAGGGACAGGGAAGTCTGCTGACATCATTCTATGTTGGAGCAATATGGAGAGAGATATTAGAAGATGGAGACAGAGAAGAGAAGGGGGCATGTAAATTACATGAGGAGAGGGATCACATCTAATTGTCTCAATGAACAATTGGAAACATTTGAAATTTAAAACTATATACTCACTGTGTGTGCTGTCAGCTCGCAGGCAGCAGCAGGTCAGGTCACAGACAGCAGGTCAGTGGGCTGACTGCAGGGACATGGAGGTCAGCTGACATTAAATGCTGAAACAATCTGGAGAGATATTGGAGGCAGGAGACAGAGAGAAGAAGAGATGACAGGCACTATAATTAGAAACTAACATTACAAACAAAGACCTAACAACTAAGATTCAACATAATTTTGCCATAGTGAGTAATCATAGTGGATTCTCGGTTTATCCGTTGGCCTGCGCTCGCTCACTCCCAGGCATTATAACAGACAACAGATAAATCAAGAGCCTACACTAAAACGCGTTCCAAGTGTTGATAATCCTAATATGCATGATCAAAAAGTGTGTTAAAACCATGGTTAAAACAGGACTGATTTGGTGCTGTCTGTCGCAACAGGACGCGCGCTCCATGACTGTGTACATAACATTACGTTTACGTCTTTTCCAATGTGCGGAGTTGAACGTTACAGAGCAGGGTCTCGGTCTAAAATACTCCCACACTTTAGATGACCGTGCTTGTCCTGTAGCTTGTCCTGACCCTGTCGCTTAGGAGTTGGGAAAAGGAATAACAAATCCATGTGATAGACGGAGCCAACTTCACTACCAGTCGGGAATAACAACTTCACTTTCACTAGTCGCTTCCGCTAATCCGACAACAATATGACTTCCGGTCAGATTAAAAGCCATTTTCCATCCAAGTACCACCACATACCAAACAATATTTCCCACGGACCACTTCCACTGCATCTGCCAAACCCCCCGCCCCCCAAGAAAATAAAATTTGTTGATTTAACCATGCAATAGCAGCAGAAAGGCCTAATGACAATATAAGGGTTCAAAATGGATACACACTAGTGATGCGCGGGCCGCAGTTATAACCGCGCTGACCGCGGATATCCCGCCCCGCGGGCGTGCCAGATCATAAAAATAAACATTCTGATTAATAGCGGATGGGTTGTGGGTAGGGCTGCACGATATTGGAAAAAACTGACATTGCGATATTCCCCGCCCATGCGATATATATTGCGATATGAAAAAATACAGATTTTCACCAGATTAGCTCTATTTGAAAGAAAATAATATTTCTAGAATGATTGGGATGATTTTGTAGAGGAGTCCATCTGATTTTGGAGGGGAAATTAGGTATTTTAATGTTTCTCAACCACTGGGCTGTGACCTACTGGTAGGCCTCAGAGCGTCATCTATCAGGGTGCATACACATTTTGACCAATGGATTTCCATGACTTACATACATGAAAAAGTGAGTTATGACATTCTACTTTAAAATGTCACTAGCCTATACTTCACTTAGTGTAATGCAGCCTTTAAAACCAGGGAAAGACAACATGTATGCTGTATCACCATATTACCATCCAACATCTAAGACCATATAGTCTCAAATCACAATACAATATGGATATAAATTTGATATATTGCCCACCCCTAATATTGAGTGCCAGAATCTACCTCCCAATGATGCTATTTGCAGAAAAACATTAGATTTAATTGATTATAATCACTGCTTTCAACTTCTTTCGTTCTTCTAACGTTTCAATAAATCAACAATGAAACACCGCTGCCACTTCACACATGGTTACTTCACACACTTGGTCTGACCCCCCTCCAGAAACTACCAAGTGGTACGCTCCGCATTTGGGGAGTTCCGGTTTTTGAGCGCACGCAGGGCAGTACAGAGACGAGGATTCACATGCAGCCGACCGGTGACAAACAATTCATTCGTGAAAAGTAATAAATATATATTTAATTGCCCAGCTATGTCTATTGTCTTTTTATTTTCACCGACATGTTTTGTGTAAATGAGTCGCTATGTATGATTACCTCTACCGTAACGTTACTGCTATCATCTGATGCATCATCAGACTGAGGGGGAGAGAGAGCTGCGGTGATACACGGACAACTTCTCAGTAATCACTTTAGCCTTCGTGTCATAAGTTGCGGTCTTGCTTTTTGGTGTTTCAAGAGTAAATATCTCCACTCCACGGACATGTTGAGTTACAGCAGCCAGCCTGCTGTATACTAGTGCGCTGCAAGCTGTGGACAAGTCCGCCTCGCAATCACATCGTTTACAGACAGGCTACTGTCAGCAACGCAACATAAGCAAAAACAATTCAATTTTGCTCTCTGCATGTTTGTTGTGTTGAAGCTAAGCATTAAATGAGTGAGTACAGTAGCGGGGCGTCTCTCTCCTTTGAGAGAGCCTGCATTTCACTCAGTAGGCTACCCCTAAAGTGAGAGTTTATCAAGCAACATGACGAGTTAATTTGCTTTTGACATCGCACGTCCTGCGATGTGACTATCGCGCATGCGCACATCGCAATGTCAATGTGTAAACGATATATCGTGCAGCCCTAGTTGTGGGCGGTTGAAACGATGTATCATTAATGAGGAAAAATAATATTAATTACGTTCTGTAGTCTATTAACGTATTTTAAGCTACATTTTTCGTCAGGCACATTCTTAGTCACCTCTTGTAAATCCCCCCAAAGCACCCACGGCCGTAAACACAACAACAGCCATGTGCTAGGTCGCAAGGCTACACTTTTCATCCATATATGGTCAATGATGTCACTCTCAAAAAGGAATCTCCGCTGTTTGAAGAGAAGACTCGTTCGTATTTTCCCATACAATGAGGCAATCAAGTAAACTAAACTTAAAGCTATAGCGTTAGCCGAGTAAGCTTTACTTTACTTTACTTTATTTCACTTAGCAGACGCTTTTATCCAAAGCGACGTACAACAAAGATAAAAAAGAAACAATACAAGCAATATACAGTATGCACAGTACCAGAATAATCTAGAACATAGTAAAATATAAAGTGCTATTGGATGTGCAATCAGTGCATTGAAAAAGTGCCTGTGAGATGAATTTGTGCAAGTGCGTCAGTGCGGAAGTGGACCTGAAATAAGTGAGTCTTAAGTCTTTTTTTGAATGTAGTAAGGGAGTCAGCGGTACGGACAGGGTTAGGTAGTTCATTCCACCACCGGGGAACAACAGAGGAGAAGAGCCTGGTGAGTGAATTGGGTGGTGGAAGTGAAAGGAATCTCTCAGTAGCGGAACGTAGTGGACGGAACGGGGCATAGGGTTGGATGAGGGAGTTTAGGTAGGTTGGGGCTGTATTTGTCAGGGTTTTGTATGCAAGGGTTAGGGCCTTGAACTGGATTCTGGCTGCCACTGGGAGCCAGTGGAGGGAGATGAGGAGGGGTGTGACGTGGGTTCTGTTTGGCTGGTTGAAGATGATGCGTGCTGCTGCGTTCTGAATCATTTGGAGAGGTTTGAATGTGGATGCAGGAAGGCCAGCCAGTAAGGAATTACAGTAATCAATGCGAGATAGAATGAGGGCCTGGACTAGAAGCTGTGCTGTGTGTACGGTTAGATAGGGTCTGATTTTCTTGATGTTGTATAGAGTGAATCTGCATGACCGGGCTATGGCAGCGACGTGTGTTTTGAAGGATAGAAGATTGTCGTGAATGACTCCAAGGTTACGGGCGGACTGAGCTGGGATGAGTTGTGATGAACCGAGGTTGATATTAATCTGGTGTGGTATGGGGGTGTTGGCTGGGATGATCAGGAGCTCAGTTTTGGAGAGATTGAGTTGAAGGTGACGTGCTTTCATCCAGGATGAGATATCTGACAGACAGGAAGAGATGCGAGATGAAACTGTGGGGTCATTGGGATGGAAGGACAGAAACAGTTGTGTATCGTCAGCGTAGCAGTGATATGAAAAACCGTGGGCGTGAATGATGGAACCGAGTAAAGTGATGTAAATTGAGAAGAGGATGGGGCCTAGGACTGAGCCTTGGGGCACGCCTGTAGCGAGGTTGTGCATCTTGGAAAGTTCTCCTCTCCAGGATACTCGAAATGTGCGCCCTGAGAGATATGATGAAAGCCATTTGAGTGCAGTTCCGGAGATTCCAAGTGTGGTGAGTGATGAGATGAGGATTTGGTGGTTAACGGTGTCGAAAGCGGCTGACAGGTCGAGTAGTAGGAGAACTGAGGAGCGACCTGCAGCTCGCGCCAGTCTAAGTGATTCAGTTACTGATAGTAGAGCTGTTTCGGTGGAGTGTCCTGTTTTGAATCCAGATTGGTGTATGTCGTGTAGGTTGTTGACGGAAAGGAAAGTGGAGAGTTGATTGAAGACAGCGCGTTCGAGAAGTTTGGACAGGAAGGGCAGGAGTGAAACAGGTCTGTAGTTGTCGACTAGGTCGGGGTTGAGGGTGGGTTTTTTTAGCAAGGGGATGACGTGAGCTAGCTTGAAAGCAGAAGGGAAAACACCAGTTGTGAGTGAGGAATTGATAATATGGGTGACAGAAGGAGTAATGGTGGGGGAGATGGACTGTAGGAGGGTGGAAGGTATGGGGTCGAGTGGACAGGTCGTGGGGCGGGAGTTTGATATGAGTTTGGATAGGTCTTCTTCAGTAAGGGGGGAGAATGACGAGAGTGTGGGGCTGGTGATTGGCAGAGATGGGTGAGTTTGAGTAGGTTCTGAGAATTGGCTGCTAATGGCTGTGATTTTATTGGTGAAAAAGGAGGCGAACATGTCAGAGGTAATCGAGGAGGTAGGCGGGGGGGGAGGGGGGTTCAGGAGTGAGTTGAAGACAGAGAACATTTTTCGACTGTCCGTGGTGCTATGGATCTTGTTCTGGTAGAAGATGGTCTTGGCTGTGACTATGCTGGAGGAAAAAGATGAAAGGAGAGAGTGGTAGTTACTGAGGTCTAAGGGGTCTTTGCTTTTTTGCCAGTGTCTCTCGGCTGCTCGAAGCCCCGCCCTTTGGGCACGGATGGCCTCCGTGAGCCATGGACTGGGGGGGTTGTTGCGAGCTTGTTTGGAGGTTGCAGGGCAGAGATTGTTAAAGGAAGAGGCAAGTGAGGAACAGAGTGTGGCTATGGCGTCATTGAGTGGGAGTGAGCAGAAGACATTGTGAGGGGGTATGATGGCAGTGACGGCACTGGAAAGCTGGGACGGAGTGAGTGAGCGGAGGCCCCGTCGGACAGATACCAGCTGGGGGGAGGGGGGTGGGCGTGCCGGTAGGGAGATGTTGAATTTAATGAAAAAGTGATCTGACAGATGTAGTGGCGTGACAGTTAATTCACTGCTGGCGCAGTTCCGTGTTAGGATGAGGTCCAGAGTGTTACCAGCTATGTGTGTGGGAGGAGTGGGGGTCAGGGTGAGATTGAATGAGGACAGGAGAGAAAGGAAGTCGGTGGCATAGGGTTTGTCTATATGAATATTCATGTCACCCATGACAAGCAGAGGGGTGTCGTTGTCGGGGATGGCAGAGAGTAGAATGTCTAGGTCGTCAATAAATTCTTTCAATTGACGCCCAGGTGGGCGATACATTACAATAATATATAGGCAGGTTGGAAAGGAGACTGAAATGACATGAAATTCAAAGGAGCAAATATTGTTCAGTGGGGTCAGTTTGGTGAATTTCCAGTCTTGTGAAATGAGTAGACCTGTGCCTCCTCCACGGCCAGTCGGCCGAGGTGTATGTGAGAAGGCAGAGTCAACTGAGAGTGCAGCAGGGGTGACAGTGTTTTCAGGGGGAATCCAGGTTTCAGTGAGGGCCAGCACCTGAATATCTAACAGAGAGGTAAGGGAATGGATGAATTCTGTTTTATTTCCAGCGGATTGACAGTTCCATAGTCCAAAGGTGAAGGATGGGTGGGGGGAAGGGACAGATGTAATTGAGTGGGGGTTATTAGGGGTGATGGTGATGAGGTTGGTGTGGGTAGACTGGTGACCTGGGGTGACCAAGATGGTATTGTTATTAATGTTAGACCTAGTGTGGGGACGAGTGTGGGAGTCCCCTCTGTAAGTAGTGAGCACTGGGATAAAACGGGCAGAGTGGCTTTGATTATGGGCAGATGTTGTGGTAGTACGTCCTCCCGACCGCTTGGGGGAGCCGCGGAGCAATGATGTACAGGAGGGTGATCCGATTTGATGACCGGAAGTGCCCAGGTGGGGAGGGGGAGGCGAGAGGTGGACAGTGGGGACCAGAGAAGTTGGCTGTCAAGCGTGACTAGAATTTGGTAGACGGCGAGAAATATTTAAGGCTAGAGCAGTGGTTCCCTTATTATTTGGATGAAGACCGTCATGTTTGTACAGATGGGGCCGTTTCCAGAACGTATCGAAATGATCGATAAAATCAAATCCGCAAGCCAAGCAGTAATTGCTTAGCCAGTGATTGCTGCCATAGACGCGACTGAAAGTTTCGTAGCTCTGACGTTGGAGGGGGGGAATGATACCTGAGAGGATGCACAATTTTCCGAGGCTCTCGATCGTCACGGCTAATGTTTCGTAGTCGGCCTGGAGTTTTATTGATTGCCGACATCTGGTGTCGTTAATGCCCACGTGGACAATCACGGTATTGGCAGATGGATAGCGTTCAATGATGGATGGAATATATTCGACTAGGTCAAGCACTTTTGCTCCAGAAAACGAATAAGTTATGCAATTGGGGATGGCTACGTGTCTAATAATAGAGTCGCCTATTAGAATGTAGTCAGGCGGCGGAAAGGTGATGCCGGGAGCAGGAGAAAGCCTGTTAGCATTAGCCGAGCTAGCCACGGCTGTAGCTGAGCTAATCAAGCTAACTCGGTCACCAGCTACAGTGCGATGACCCGTAGCACTAGCGGGGCTCGGGATGGGGAAAGGGGACAGAGGAGGGCTAGCGCATCTAGCTCGTTTTCCCTGGGAGGTTAACGGGGTTGTCGGGGAATTCGGGCGCTCTCGCTTCTTCTTAGATTTTTTGTGAACCTCGACCGGGGGTTGCTGAGCCGTCCAGGCGCAGTCAGCCTCCGGGTCAGGAAGCTTCTCCAATGGGCTAAAGAAGTTTGATATTGGAAAGCTGGCTTCGATGTCCTCGTCAGGGGAAAACAAGGGGAGAGAGGTCCTTCTCCGCCTTGCAGCAACAGTTGCCCAGGATGGACCAGGGGCAGGCGAGGCAGCAGGACGCTCAGAGTTGGAGGGGACGGCGGCTCTTTGTAGATCGGCCAGCCGGGAGGCTAGGTGGGACTGCCTCTGGAGGACATCGTGCAGAAGGGACTCAAGGGACAGGATTTCAGCTCGGACCGTGGCCATGTCCGAAACCGGTGAGTTGTGGGGAGGCATGCTGTGGGGAGAGAAATCACTGCCAGTATACAAGGTAATGGTAGAACACCGGTTATGCTGCTGCTGCTGTTGTTGTTGTTGATGATGGTGTATGCTAGGTTTAGCATGGAGCTAAAAACAGAGTGCTAGCTAGTAGACAGCACGGCACTTACACGCAAGGGCTCCAGAAAGGAGCCCACTGCGATGATCAGATGTAGTAGAGGTACTTGTGCAGTAGAAGGGTTATTTCACTGTAATGAGACGTACCGGCAAGGGCCCAGAAACTGGGCCCGCTGCGGGGGGTAGGTGTCGTAGCAGAGACCAGGCCAAGGGTAGGATCCGCCGATCTCCGATGAGGATGAGTCCACTGCCCTATCTGGGGCAGTGGGCCTGGGCTGAGGGCAAGCCCCGCCACAGCACCAGGCAGGCACTAACAGAGTGTTCAAGGCTCTGGGAGATTAGAGAGTTCCTTGCTCTGGTAGATAGATCCAGCCCGGGAGGTCCCGTTTGGATCAGCTAGCTCCGTCTAGCTAGCGAAGTCAGGGATTTGCGGCAGAGTCAAGAATATATAAAATCCAAAAAGTGCAATCGCTAAAACAGCACACCCGATTTAATTATCAGGTACCACACAACAAGATGGTTAAAAATGTGGTGTAAGATTGTTGCTTAAAACCAGATTAAAAGCTGAAAACCAAGCAGGGTAAGACGGAGCTTTTTTGGCGGCGACATGCAACTACCCACAATGCAATGCTACATGAGGGCAAGTGGGGGACTGGACATAATACAGCATGGAAGTTTATTTGGAGTCTTGGACTGCAGCGATCGCACCAACGGCAGCAGAAACCGTAAGTTTGCTCGATTTATACCGTTTTATAGCGTCGGGTGCATGGCGGGCGCAGATCTATAAATAGTATGAAATAATTTGCGCGGATTTATGGCGGGCGGACGGTTCATGCATACACGCGATTAGGATGGAATAAAAGCTCATCCGCGCATCTCTAATACACACACACACCTGCAAACATTAGGCTGTGAAAAAGAGGAGGCCTTTGAAAATGTATTTTCCCTCCCAAACATTTAGCCTAAATTTGGAGTGTTATTTAGCTACCTTCCTGACAAACTAGCATGACAACTAGCATGGTATAAATAAATAATGCTACACGATAAATAGAAGGATTCAAATAGACCCTGTGATCGGTATCAGCCGATACTGATTCCAGCGATCAGTGATCGGCCCTAAAAATCCTGATGGGAGCACCCCTACTATTTGCCATTTGGATTGTCCTAAAATGTCTTGGAAACTTACCTGAACAGCGATGTAGACCTGGGACACAAACAGGATCTCCGCTGTGTCTGGAGAGAGAGGGAGCCTGGAAACGGTCAGCAGACTTGACTAAAAGCCTGCCTGCTTTACAGATACATTCGATAAGTCTTCAAAAAAGTTAATTAAAAAGTAGCCTGGTGCAAGCCTCTCTAAAAGCCAGTGACAATTAATTAAACCTGTCTCCTTACCTTCGTTGCATACGGAGGTTTCTTGATGGCTTCATCAGCGATTCATGGCCGTCATTAGTAGTGGAGCATCAATCCCCTTTTCAAACATGTGAAAATGAAATGCTGTTAGTTATTATAGGCATAGTTTGCATAGCAAGTTAGTTGGCTACTTGTACTACGCAGCCTGCATGCAGCTCCTCGAAAATGTGACTTGACGCAGCTGACGTGAACAGTGCAAGTATAATATAATATAGATGGGGAGATAACAGGAGAGAGTGAAAGCTATTACCAAGTATATGTACTACATTCTTTCCTTGGGCTAACTTCTAATCATTGAAATGCTAGTGAAATCATATAATTACTCATTTTGCTGGGGACTCCCCTGTGAGCCCTCATCAAGCTGACATTTGAGTGTATAGGACCAAGTTGAGGTGATTGCCGAAGTATATTTCCAGCTTTAGTTTTTACCACCACTATCACAGGTAAACTGTAGTTAGCAAAACACTGTATTCCATATGATTTATCCAGGTCAAGATGCAGTTCTCTAAAATAATTAGCATTGTGGATATAGTCTTTTTATGTAAATGTCATTTTGGGTGAAGCAAGCTTCAACTATATTTCAAGAAAAGTGGCAGCAATGTGGAAGCTAGTGTAGAGGTGAGTGACTGACTAACCTAAAAAAAAAACATAACAGCACAAATATTTGACAAAATCTCTACATAATTATACAGTATTTACCCTAATGAGACAATATGTATGGTTAAAACTGACTAATGACATCACAACAGTCATCCAAAATTTAAAATGAGATACTCAGAATTGTGTCTACCAAATGATATGCTTTTATCACAAAATGCACAATTGTTATGGAATGTTTTAGCTAAGCTGCACGATAAGGGGGGGAATCAAACGCATGCGCACACTCTCCACTGGCTATGTCTATTGTCTAGTGATCTTTTCTTATAAAACAACGATTTAACAGTTAGCAGAGCCCCCTTACTGCCAAATTAGCATGCCATGGTTTGCCTACTTTGATCAGACAGTGCAGCATATTAGCTCTTCTGGGGGGAGTAATGTTGAACAACGTTACGCGCTAATTTGCATATCAATAGCTAATTAAGTAACTACTAACGACTCTGACTGCTCAATGCTCACTTCACAGTTTCATTGATCATGAGTGGGTAGAACGATTGTGTGGACTGTGGAGGACCACGACACTGAGGACATGATATGACAGTGGACAAGTAGCTAATAGGCAGCTAACATTAGCGCCATGCTAAAGTTAGCTAAAAACAGAAATGTAGGGCTAACCAGATATGATGGAACATGACCTAACGTTACAGCATTACTCTTACCTTGTTAGTGAGTTCCTGGGGAGACTGCAATGCTGGGAAAAACTTTAAATTGACAGAAATAGCCCTGCTGCAGTGGTACCGTTGCTGCAGCAGGCTGAAAGGCGCAATTCTGAAACTTCCTGGTTGTTCAAGGGTTTTACAATGACCGCCTTCAAAATAAAAGCGCAGTTTGTTTGTAACTTTCGGAAATGGTAAAAAACGGGGGAATATGAGACAACATAAGCACACATGTTCATTGGGATCATTCTACTAAACTCTAACCGAAACTATACTTTGACATAGATATTTAAAACAATTCTGAAAAGCGAAAAACTTAACTTGGTTATTTTATTTTGAAGGGAAGACAAGTAGTGGATTAGTCCAACTAAATTCAATAAAATATGGCTTAAAGAGTGTGTATGTAAATCTATAAAAAGTGACTAACATTATATACATGCACACCCTAAAGGAAATAATGCACAATATCTTGTCTTTTGAACAATGCTGTTTAATTGAGGTATTAAGATTTACCATGTAGAGATAAGAACATCGATTTCATTGTTATACGACAGACATAAATTGTGTTAGATTTACATTTTCCCAAAATAATCAGTGTGCAGAGAGGCTAGAAGTAGGACCAGCATTCCTTTATAACTGGGAACTGGTAATTACGACCTTACGGTTCGAAGGTCATGAGCTGGGACGATGACGTCACCAGAGCTGGTATTTCCCATTCCAAACTCGTAGGAGCCTCAGCAGCCCCGACCTCAAAAATCCAAGATGGCTGCGCCACTGCGTCACAGTGTGATTTATGACATCACTTATGATGTCTGTGAGGAAGCTTGTGTGCTTGCCTCGGGTGATGTGTGAAGTGTGCTGGATCGTAGTTGAGGGCTCACGGGCGGTGGTCGGTCAGAACCACAGAGATGTCGGTCCTCGGACGCGGTTGAAGGAATACCACTCGTGACCAGGACCTGGCTGGTTGTAAGGCAGCCAGTGACCGGGACCTGGCTGGTTGTAAGGCAGCCAGTGACCAAGAGTAATCGATCAGAACCACAGAGGTGTCGGTCCTCTGATTTGGTCATGGGAAGGGAAGACATTATGAAGAAGAGGAAGGAAGAATACAGCGTCACAGAACACCTTGTTATATACACCCTCGTTGGTGATGTCACAGCGTCCAGGGAGCTATGACATCATCGGTGACCCCGTAAAGTCCCGTCTGCCATCACAGTCAGCCCAGACCGCCTGACATCGCCGATGACCTCACAGGTGAACTCTGACGTCATCATTGATGATGTCACGGCGGTGTCATCGTCATTACGTCGTTGGCGCATTGGTTCGTGGGCGTCAATTGCCCCAAGAACAGGCCTAGTGGTGGGTCATTATGGACTCTTTTCTACAATGTCAGTGGTATTATGAGGGATTTATGACATCACTGATGATGTCACAGTGGCATTTATGACATCACTGATGATGCCACAGTGTGATTTATGACATCACTTATGATGTCACAGTGGGATTATGAGGGATTTATGACATCACTGATGATGTCACAGTGGGATTTATGACATCACTGGGATTGATGACATCACTGATGTCACAGTGTGATTTATGACATCACTTATGATGTCAGTGGTATTATGAGGGATTTATGACATCACTGATGATGTCACAGTATGATTTATGACATCACTGGGATTGATGACATCACTGATGTCACAGTGTGATTTATGACATCAATTATGATGTCAGTGGTATTATGAGGGATTTATGACATCACTGATGATGTCACAGTGGCATTTATGACATCACTGATGATGTCAGAGTGGGATTTATGACATCACAGTGGGACAGAGAAACAGAGAGACACAGACAGACAGACAGAGCCCTAGCTCCCATTTATATCCTGATGATGAGAGGGAGACCTGATGGAGGGCAAGTGCATAGTCATAGCGCCACCTACTGGCAACACAAAAAGCATTTGATCTCGAGAACCGTTTATCCGATCGACTTCAAATTTGGGGAGTGCGCTGCTGGAAACGCAATAAAGTGCAGTGCTGAATTAATGCAATTCACCATAGTACCACCTCCATAGTAGAAGTCATCACAAAGTGCCTTTTGGCTCTTATTTGGCCCCTAGGGGACAATGCTTTTTGCCCGCCATTTTGGAATCGCTTAACTTCATGACACCACATTGTACACACTGGTGTACAGGTGTATCCTCAACACATGTGCAAAAGATGAAGTCGTTTGCGCATTGTGAGCCCGTGTTATCTTAAAAAAGCAACGATATTTGAGCGCCATTTTGGTTTGGCTGAACCGAATGACACCACATCGCCCAGACTAGTTGAGAACGTTCCCCTGAACACGTGTGCAAAAGGTTTGGCCATTGTATCCAGCGCAGCCAATGTTATGGTCAAAAAGGTGTTTTCGGGCCTTCAGGCTTCGATAAAACAATGCTTTTTGCCCGCTATTTTGGAATCGCTTAACTTCATGACACCACATTGTACACACTGGTGTACAGGTGTATCCTCAACACATGTGCAAAAGATGAAGTCGTTTGCACATTGTGAGCCCGTGTTATCTTAAAAAAGCAACGCTATTTGAGCGCCATTTTGGTTTGGCTGAACCGAATGACACCACATCGCCCAGACTAGTTGAGAACGTTCCCCTGAACACGTGTGCAAAAGGTTTAGCCATTGTATCCAGCGCAGCCAATCTTATGGTCAAAAAGGTGTTTTCGGGCCTTCAGGCTTCGATAAAACAATGCTTTTTGCCCGCCATTTTGGAATCGCTTAACTTCATGACACAACATTGTACACACTGGTGTACAGGTGTATCCTCAACACATGTGCAAAAGATGAAGTCGTTTGCACATTGTGAGCCCGTGTTATCTTA